>NC_056745.1:489605249-489817749 GCF_019279795.1 Protopterus annectens
GCATATGCGTGCACGCCCTTATCATGATGGTTTGTTGCACCTACTGTTATGTGTACTACAGCAGTCACTATTCCTGGCAGGGGTATACTAGCATGGGCCATCTGCATTTACCAGTATATGGTCAGTCTGCCCTACACATGTCCCCCAACTCTGCATGATTGCAAGGTCAACTCATGTGCACATCCGTTGGAGTTCACACACTGCCATCACTATTGCTGTAGAGACAGAGTTACATCTGCCACAGTTCCTGACCCTGACTGTGTGCAGATACAGCCATTCATAGCATCCTTAGGATCCCTGCTGCAGTGCACTGGTGTGCCATGATGACACCCCCTCCCCACCTTCAGCCTTTTTGCAGATGCTTGACAACTATGGCCTACACATGTGTGTCAGTTTGCAGTGTCCCAAACACTGAGTGCCACATGTAACAGCCTAGTCCCACCTAATGAATCGCAAACACACAGGTGTACACTGGTGCCAGCACAGTACAGATGGGGATGGTGGGCCTGAGGTGGAGTGAGGTGTTGGTTGTGCAGCACATGTATCTTACATGATACTGCCTGTAGGTTTCCAACGTGATCATGGTATACCAGTACACATTGCAATGCATGACTTTTGGGGACCTCTTCAGTTATGCATACACTACCTGTAGAGAGGCCTGGCTGATGTTTCGTGTGGTACAAATGTCACTTCTGATTACTCTAACCCATAGGCCACACTTTTGTAGAGTCCAGGCAATTGCTGACACAGGTACTGCACAGCCAGTACTTGCTAGACATTCCTGCAACCCCCTCAATGTTGTGGTATGTTACTAGGCAGCCCGCATGATCAGTTTGCTACATGTGACATCATCTGTCTTGGATGGCCATCTGTTTATTTCCTACATCATTCCTGTCCCATACATCCTTGCCACATAAATGACTGTCTGCACTATTTGCCATGGTATATGCAATGGTGAGGTATGGCTACATGTCCAGCTCATGGGGGCTACCTGTTGGGTTTGGGGCCCATGGCATGTCATGTAAGATGTGTGTAAGCCATGGCTGCCTCTGTTGCAGGTAAATGTGCACATTTGATGGCCAAATGTCTTGGACAGCAGACCAATACATGGTGTGACATTAGGGACGTGCACTTGCTGAAAGGTGCATTTCTATGACAAATGCATGCAGTCAGCACCTCAACAGTTGCTTCCACTATATTTTATCTGGAGTGTGTGCACACATATGCTTCCAGTGTTTGTGAAGGTATGTATTCCCCATATTTGCTGCCCTAACCTACAATTCCATATTACACATTCATTGCTCATGTTGGGAACACATTGCAGGTTTTAAGGATTGGGGACCATAGTATTATAATATGCCGTAGTGTAGATCTGTAACAGTTGCCATTGTAATACTGGTATATTCACTGTTGTATCACTGTGTAAGGGGGATGTTTCACACATGTCCCTACTGTCGGCCATTTGCCCCACCATTATGTTCATCTCTGTGGACACATTTTGCAATGACAGGATGTTAGTTATATTGCAGGTGTCTGAATTACCCTTCAGATACACCATCATGGTCACCACTGTGATGCAGTGCAGTTAACAGTAACAATACGTAAACATGCACAGCATGCATTATGGGTAGGTGTGTTAAATGTGTGCATGGAATATTCCATTGCCATAATATGACCAGTGTATTGGCAAGCCTGGACATAAACCATACTCACCAGCTACAGGCTGCTGCCTTGTAGGTATACCAAAGGGACCTACATAAGTGTGTGAGAGATGTGATGTCTGTAGCCACAGCTGTGGCGCTGGTACAGGGTGGGTGCAGCATTACAGTACACCAACAGTACAAGTCCACAGCACTACAGCTTATGTGCATCTGTTTGTTACTACTATGAAGCAATAGACTATATATATGTCATCTCACATATGCATGATCTACCTGTACAGATGTGGATGGATATGCAACAGTGGTCTACTGATGTGCCCTGTGGCCTTACCGGCATGCTGCTCTGCCAGTGTGTGGGTAGCACTCACCTCCACTATACTCTCTACCAGTTGTTGTATGTGCAGGGGGGCAGGTGCCACGAGGCTGGCGAGGAGTTCCTCAACACGTGTCGGGGAGATGGATGGCATGACTCACCCTGTTGTGAGGTGATCCCCATGGACTGCAGCAGCACACTGACGGGCATTGTAAAGCAAGTCACTGCAATGATGCCGGAAATCAAACATAATGAAGTCATTGTTTGTTAGTTACATTATACCCAAACTTGTGTATGGAATAACAATATGGAAACCCTATAGGAAAACAAGAATGAATAAACTGGAAAGAATACAGTGGAAATATACTAAGGGCATCCATGGATGTGAAAATCTAAGTTATTATGAAAAACTAAAATATCTGAACTTGTACAGTGTGTAGTTACATATATACATATATACATCTTTTTTCCTTTGGCGTATGCTTGTTTGGGTTGTGGTTGATTTTCTGCTGCAGTACAGCTTCCCCTAAGTTTGTCTTGCCCTCCTCTTATTTGTGGCACTAACCTGGGTGGGTAAACCCCCTCTGTCTGCCAGCATCCACAATAAACTACTATGAATTATGAAGCATGGCTCTCAGGTGTGACCCTACACCTTATGGCAATCCAGTTCCCTACACACCAGCTATTTGCCTGGCCTAGAAACTGACTGTATCTCCTCTACCCACTGAAATCAATCCATGAATGGTTAACTTTAACAGCACATCATTCCCTGTTTCTCCTTCCAAAGAGACATGAGTAGGTAGACCCTCATCATTCTACTTGATAGTAGTCTGTCATTCGACACCCATGTAGCTAAAGTAGTTAGGAAGACCTTCTACATTGCCCACCTTATCATGAAGGGATTCTCATCTAGATCAAGGGAGGTCATAGTCTCCCTATACTCATCACTCATCAGACCAATGATTGAGTACAATGCCCCATTCGGAATGTATCTGACCCGACACATGCAGCAGCTGGAGAGGCCACAAAAGTTCCTCACCAAAAGGATAAAGGGTCTCAAACATCTGTCCTATGCTGCCCGACTGAAAGAACTCCAGCTCTATTCAGTCGCTTACCGCTTGCTCAGAGGTGACCTTTGCCTAACATACAAGGCCATGTCAAACCCAGATTTGATGAATATGCTTCACCTCAAAAAATCTAGATCCATCAGAGCCACAAGGGCGGGAGACTTAAACCTCGACATGGCTATTAATAGGACGTGCTGGAGGGATAGATTCATCACCCAAAGACTCCCTATGCTTTGGAATAAAATCCCGGTATATGTGAGGCAGAGCACCTCGCTGGCCTTGTTCAAGAGAAATCTTGACCAATGGATGGGAGATCGCAGATATACCCCAGGGATTACCTCAGTGTCACTGCTCGACAGAGGCACAGCAAAATAATGGGTATAGTTCCCCATACTAAAGGGGTGGCGTAAGCCACAAAACTATGGGCTAGGCTTGTAAATGCCCTCGGGCAGATAGCCTAGTATGAACCTATGAACCTATGAACCTATTCCTACCTTCCCTTGACCAGGCCATTTACATTATGTAAGTATTTTTTTAATTTATTGTGTTTTTGTTAACTAAGTAGGTGAGCTAGCCCATTGACCCTTTTCACTTATGACAATGGCACAACATACAATGAATGCCAAACAGGAAAGATATCTGGAAATATAATGAAGTAATATAATTTAGAGCATTAAATAGTCAAAGAAAAGCAAGTTAAATGTGAAATAAAATTTTGAAGTTCAGTAATAAAAATACAAATGCAATAAAATGTAAGTAACTTTAAGGTACAGAACAATAGATTTGATAGTGTTACAATCTGTATGCATTTTGCAGAGAAATCAATATATATATTCAGCAGTGTTATGGCATTTTCATAAATTTGTCAGCTTGAGATGATTATGTAACAAAAATCTAGAAAAGGATAAATTCCGATAGGCTTTCTATAAGGTACTGTGATGTGTACATTTTTGTTTACACACCATGGTGCCTTTCATCTAATCAGCAACCACCGTTTTACAGTGTTACACAGTTCTCTAATATAAAGAAGCACAGCACAGTGAAAGTCTAGACTCATGGCTGTGCTTAATGCTAATAAGGCATTTCAGTGGGAGACATATACCAATTAAGTATGTGCTCTCTCCCTGGAACAGCTTCCAAAAAGGCATTTACCCAGGCAAGCAATTCAAAAAATTGCTCAGCTATGTAGATCAGGCAATGCCATCCCCACCATGTCACAGTTGTGGCCATGTTCATCTGCCAAACATGAACATGTTGGGGGAACCTCTAGACACCAGTGATTACTGTAAAACTACCATAAATGCACCAATGGCAGTACATGTAATGGGTGGGGAGCATTGAACACCAGAGGTAACATAAAAAGTGAACTGCCATAATGGTTCTTACATCATATCAGGGATCAAAGATTGGGGAGATACACAATACCTCCAGGGCCTAATAAGCACATGCCATAATAGCATCTCAAATTTTACAGGGTTAGAGGGGAACCATGGAAGAGCAGATAGTTTAGGGAGATGTACAGGGACAATGATTGCGTGCGTGCGTGTGTGTGTGTGTGTGTGTGTGTGTGTGTGTGTGTGTGTGTGTGTGCGCGCGCGCACACATGTGTGTTCAGATTTGTGTATTTGTGTGTGTGAATGAGTGACAGGGGGTAATGCCACTGCCTTAAAAGCAGCAGATTATTACCATGTAGATTTGCACTTTGTGGTTGCAAATGCAATCCAGAGAGATGCAAATTATACAATAATGACTTCTTACTTCATTGCAGCTAACATGTCTCTTAATCACAAATGGGTACATTGTTAGAGTAGGGTTTTTCCAGCATGAGCCATACAGCTTGTGCTAGGCACTTTAATGAAGTCCTGGGTATATGTGCAGAAGGTAGATGTATGCTGTAAGCTATAGTGTAGGAAGATATAGACAGAGACAGAGAGATAGAAAGATATACACTCTGAATGATGAAAATATATTCACTATGCATAGATTGCAAATAATTCATAAGGCATAGTAATTAGACCAAGGAAATTTATGACAACAATTCTTAAGAATATGTTTGATTTGTAGAATTTCAAGGTGTTAACTTGCATCTTTAAAACACTTGCATGCATTTTCTTTTGCCACTGTTTCTTTCAGTTTCATCTTAAACAGTGTTATAGTTTTTAAGTATCTAATGGAATGAGGAATGCTGCTCCATTAAGTTGGTACAATTTTAGACAAACCTTTTTCAGTAGTGGAAAGTGAGAATTGACAGGCAAGCTCCTTCTAGTGTCCAGGGTGCTAAATAAACACAGGTTGCCTAAGTCATAATTTGGGATTTATCTCTCTATGACAATATAGCTGGCTTTTTTTAAATGTTACTGTGATGCCCTACCTCTGGCCCAGTAATCAAGGAGCCTCAATCCTCACCACTAGCACTAGTGGTGGACATACATTGGGAGGATGACAAGCTACACACACAGTATTTCCAGATGCAGCTCCCTACATCAAATTCAATTTCCCTTCAGAGCAAACGGAGACCACAATCAATCCGGGGCTAGTTTCTCCGTCTTTCTCCAGATCCCCATTAAGACTCCCCCCTGGCACAGCTATACAGTTGAGATCTCAGCTGAATGCCCAAGCCAAGACATCCAGCACCCTCTCTGTCCAACCAGTGCTTCATGTACTTGCCCATGTAGCTGACATACACACTCGTTAAGGTTTGATTTACACAAACACACACATGCACACACACACACACACACACACACACACACACACACACACACACACACACACACACACACACACACACACACACACACACACCTGGGAAAGGCCGGTACAGGTTTGCTAGCTATGCCCCCTTCTGCCCAGACCATAAGGTAGTTATCACTTGCGCCAACCAACTCTTTATCAGCTACTTTAAGGCCCTTAACAAAGGGTGTCTAATCTTACTGTATAATGTTGCTGTTAATAAAAGTGGTAGTTTGACCAAGAGCAAGGCTATTAGGAGTGGCCCACAGTGTCACCAAATAAATATTCACGTATTCTCAAAACTTAAATATGTCTCACAAATATCACCCACAATGAAAGGTTTAAATATATTTAATAATAAATAATAAAGGAACAAGAAAATACTCAATATACTGTATAATCAGAGTGACAACAGAGTTCACAATCACAGGAAATGTTTAAAACAACATTGCAGGACAGTCTCAAATAAATAAGGAAAACATCTAAATTATACTTCATTATATTCCTGACTGAATCTAAAAGAATTGCTATAACCTAATAACTTACTTTAGAGCAAGCAAGGCAGACGTGGTGAATGGGTCTTGATGTTAGGTCAAAGACAAATACAGAATGCTATCTGTCTCAGAGACTTCCCAAATTAATATCTCAAATATTATGGTTAGGATAGCTTGCGAATGACATCATTTCTTTTCATCTGACTCTGTCCCAGGTGAAAATCCCCACTACTGAAAGCTAGCAGTATTTAGCATCCCCCTGTGAAAATATATAGACCTTAGATCTTTTGGCAAATGGTTGAAGTTGTAACTTACATTCCTCCACATTTAAAGACAAAAGAGAAAATTTCTAGTTCTCGACATTGTGCCTGTTACTGCACTGAAACTGAACATCTTTTTATGGTGTGGCTATAAAGTAATTTAATTTCAACTATTTTTCTGAAGTTTTGCACATTAACCTTTTGTATTCAAGTTTCTCTTTTTTTAAATATATACATATAAATAGTTACACTAGTGTATGTACATTTCTGTTCTAATTTAGTAGGGTACATTGTGGTTACATTTTATAAGCTCAGTACTTTGCAATCCTCTTCAACACACACTTCTGTACCATCAGTTTGATATACACATAACATGCAGTTCTAATACATTTGTAACACAAGCATATGAATCATGTTGACATTCACAAATGACATATAATTACTTACAAAATTCTAGATAGCTGGTCTGACAGTATCTCCTTTCATGACATTTTTCCCTCCCTCAAAGACTTAAGCTAGTGTTTCAAGTGACCTTTGAGAAATGTTGCTTGAGAGGGTTGAGCCTATCTGGGAATACCTTGCTCCATTCCCTGTCTTGAGATTCTACCTGCCTTGGTATTGCTGACTCCAGTAAAGTGCTGCATGGTCCCATCATATGCCTGAAATTCTAGGCACCACTATAGTAATTTGGGATTTTGCTGGCTGGCTCCCTGTAGCCATGGATCCCCCTCAGACTCCTCCTGCCTTGTACTGTAAATACTTTGCACAAGGGCCTCCCTATCATGGTAAGGTTTCATCATGTTAAAATGGTACAGTTTGTGCCCCTACCTAGCAGTTCTACCATGTTGTTAATATCACTGACCTTCCTTACCACTTTGAAGGGTCATTCCCAAGCTACATGCAGCTTGTTGTGTCTGACAGGAATGAGAACTATAACCTGCTGCCCTACAGCATTATCTCTAGCGTGAGCATTCCTGCCATACCATACCATACCATTATCTGTTGTTGGGCTTCTGCCAGGTTATCCTGGGCCAAGTCCAAGAGTTCCCTGAGCCTTGTCTTGAGGTTTAGGACATATGCCACACAGACTCCTTGTGAGATTCACACTCACCCTCCCACTCATCATAAATCAAATCTAGAGGTTCCCTCACTCTATGCCCGTACAGTAACACAAAGGGTGAAAAACCTGTTGATTCCTGGGGCACCTCCCTCTAAGCAAACAACAGATGGGGCAAATATTGTCCCACACCCTTTTAAACTGGTCTGCAAATGCCCATAACATGGTATTTAATGCAGAGTTTAAACTCTCAACCAGACCATTTGTCTGGGGATGATATGGGGTGGTCTTTAGATGCTTTACCCCACAGTACTCCCACAGACAAGAGAGCAGGTCTAAAGTGAAATTAGCACCTCTGTCAATCAGTATTTCTTTTGGGAAACCTACCCTGCTGAAATCTCTAACAAAGCACTTGACACATTTTCTGCCTCAATGGCGGACAGAGCCACCACTTCACAGTATCTGATAGCATAATCTATTACCAATAGGATAGACTTTTCCCTGTGGAACTTGGGGTACTTAGAGGCTCCACAATATCCATAGCTAACTTCTGAAATGGCTTCTCAAACCCAGGCAAAGGCATCAAAGGAGTCTTGATCATGTCTCCTGCCTTGCCTACCTTTTGACACTGCTAACAAGTCCTGCAGTACCCTGGCCAGTACCCAGGCCAATAAAAGTTCTGCATAATATGTCTCTTTTGTACATTTTTTGCCCGTATGACCTGCAAAGTGAATGTCATGGGCTATGGCTAGAAGTGCCAGACAGTAGGCTTTGGACACTGCCCACTGCTGTATTCTCTCACCCTCTAGCCCTCCCTCAGGGGTCTACTCTCTGTATAGTAACCCTTTGCTCCAGTATACAAATTCCCCCTTTCCTTGAGAATCAGGTGCCTCACTAGTTACCTTCCTCATGCCTTGTAATGCAGGGTCTGACAGCTGAGCCTGTCTCAACTCTCTGTTTGTAACCCTTCCCAGCTCTCCATTCACAGGAAGTCTGGTATCTTCTGACAGCGGTGCCTCACTGTCAGCCTGGGTACTACTACTCACCTCTGCCCTTGCAGTCACTCTGTCCAAGGGAACATCAATACCCACAAGCAGCTGTAGCTTACCTTCAGTCTCCTGCTACAGGGTAGCTCCCACCCTGAAGTAGCCACCTCAGCAGTCCTGGCTTCAAGTGTGTAGTCTGTCTGGGTCCCCCAAGGCTATCAGACCCACATGTTTGTCTCCAAGTCTGACTGCATATAAATGCATGCACACAAGGTACTGCATTATCAAAATCTTTTCCTGTCAACACATCTGCAGAGATTTCCTCAAACACACATACGTGCTTTCTTCCTTTTCCACTCTCCTAGTCAAGGTGAACCCTAGCCAAAGGTATTTGGAATGGGGTCCTTCCTAAAGTTCTTACTGGAATAGACTGCCCAAGCAAGTAGTGTTCCTCTTTAACCATTGCAGACTTCACAATGGTTAGGTTAGAGGCTGTGTCCCTCTTAGCAGTGGCTTGTTTCCACATCTACTAAGACAGGATATAACCTCTTGTGGTAGTTTGGTACCCTTGTTATCTCCAGACAACTTACTGCTGGCATTCTGTCATTCCCACTTACTGGCTCTCTACATTTTGTTCCCCACCTTGCCTCTATGGGCATCTATATGCCACATGACCCAACTCAGTATATTAAAAACATTTAGCCCTTGGTCTTGGCTGTGTACCTGAACTAGTGGCTTCCCCTGCTACTGGTGGAGTCTGTTGGGGAGGTTTATGCTGCCCACTATGGGTTCCCTTAGACCCATGAGCAGCACTGGTTACCCCTTTCCTGTGCAGTGATGCCCAGCTTGCTAGGTATAGGTCTCTCTTTTTCCCTAACTCATCTTCAGTATTGCATTGCGTATCTGCTAACCAGATTCTCATGTCCTCAGGCAAAGTGCTTAGGGCTTGTTCCCTCACCAAAAGGTCTGCCAGCCCTTCAAAAATGGTGGCCTGATACCCACTCACCCACCTATGAAAATAACTGCTTAGTTCAGCAATATATTCACACACACTTTCATCTGCCTTGCATCTGTGCTCATGACACTTTTTCCTATAAGATTTAGGTGTTAACTTAAAACACTAATAAACAATTTTTAACAGTATTAGCACTTAAGCAATCAGTATCAGACAATTTAGAAATAGCAGTTACAACTCTACCATGGAGTAAGGAGGCCAGGAACCATGCCCAGAGCTCTTGGTCAATATTATATTGTTTACATACCCTTTCAACCATATGAATGAAAGGGTCTATATCAGCATCTCGAATGCTGACAATATTGAATCCAATATTTTTGCCTCGAGAATGCCGAATGTGCAGAACATCGAATGGGTAAACAGAAATCTCAGTAAGGGGAAATTTCCATTTACTTCAATGTAGTGTGGTCTCGGAGTTGGTATATTTAAGTAGCGGGGGTGTGGGGGGTGCAGGGGGGCTTGCCCCCCCACCTACACCCTTTAGTTTTTTCTTTTTTTTTTTTATTGGCATTCGAAATTTTAATAGGTCAATCATTTCAGTTCAACATTTAGTGATTCAACCTATTACATTTTCAAAATGCTGATATAGACCCGAAATAAACTATCAAACTTATCACCCTCTGTAAATTGTGGAAGAAATTTACTGACCTTTATTGCTTCTGGGGTCCGGTTACTCCCTTCCCCATTACCTCCATAACCTGGTGAAGAGTCAGCATCTCCTTTTCATGTTGCCTTTGCCTCTAATTTTCTTCAGCTTCCAGATGTCTCAGTCTCTCTGCTGATTTTATTTCTAACTGTTTGGCCTCCAGTTCAAGTCTCTTTAGCTCCAGATTAATTTTTATTTCCTCTGTGGAAGGGTTGAACTGTCCATTTTCAGAAAGTAGTACATTCCCAAGGCCAGTCTGATTGTCTTCCTGGTTGCTAGTCTGTGATGCCCTGTGACCAAGGCTGTAATCATTTTGGCTTTAGTCAGGTTGGCATGCACCAGTCCTTTAGCCTGGCACATCTCAGCCAACTGGGTCCTTGTCAGCTAGCCATACTCTTCTGCTGACATCCTTGCCTGCGCTCCCTGACTAATTAAGTTAACTAAAAATAAATAAAACTGTCTTGATGTAAAACTCTGAATGTTCACTGTGTGGCTGAACACCCTTTACAGGCTATAGGAATTCAATATCCACACCACTGAATCCCAATATGTGGATATACCACCACTGCCAACCAATATATATGATGTGGATATCCCATCTCGGCCCAGCAAAATATGTGATGGCCCACCACTGGCCCAGTAATCAAGAAGCCTCAGTCCTCACCACTAGCACCAGTGGGGGACATACATTGGGAGGATGACAAGTTACACACACACAGTATTTCTAGATGCAGCTTCCTACATTGACTGCAATTTCCCTTAAGGCAGACAGAGACCACAGTCAGTTTGGGGCTGGTTTCTTTCTCTTTCTGCAGATCCCCAATAAGACTCCCCACTGGCACAGCTATAGAGTTGAGATCTCAACTAATTAGCCAAGCCAAGACCTCCAGCACCCTCTCTGCCCAACCAGTGCTTCATGTCCCTGCCCAAGTATCTAATACATACACTCTTTGAAGTTTGATTTATACACACACACACAGACACACACACACACACACACACACACACACACACACACACACACACACACACACACACACACACCTGGGAAAAGCTGCCACAGGTTAACTATGTCCCCTTCTGCCCAGACCATAAGATAGTTATCACTGCCACCAGCCAACTCTTTATCAGCTACTTTAAGGCCCTTAACAAAGGGTGTCCAATTTTACTGTGTAATGTTGCTGTTAATAAAATGGCTGTTTGACCAATTTTCTTACAAAAGTGGTCCACTTGTGTACTTATTTAGATGGGATCATTCAGAGAATCCATAAAGTGGGCACCCAGAGAAAGGACCAAGATTTTGAAAGAAATGTTCTCATAGTCTTCCACTTGGCTAGAACAAGGAATTGGCTATTTCAGATTAGTAGGAAGTCAAGGGGGTACACATTATGGAAAATGTGTGCAGCAGTTTATAGCAAACTGCTCAAAAAGGCTTCACAATTTGTCATATAAGTAATGCTGCCCTAATACATAGCGCTGGGGCAGCATAGTTTCAGGGCGACATTGTTATATCCTGCTATTATCAAGCAGTAGAGAGACCATACCAGAGTCATCCTCATGGATTTAAAAGAAAGAACAGATTTTATCATGGGAATGAGAGCTCAGTTAAAGGAAATGGAAGATTTAAAAGTGGATATTTTATAGCCTGAAAAGGAGAAGAAATGGAAGCTTGCAGGAAGAAGATACAGTGTTCAATATCTCCACATAATTCACCAAGAAATAATCACCCTAAACTCCCAATGAGCTCTCAGAGTGTGCCCAACAAACTCAGGCCATGCACTTCCAAATCCCCACAGAACAGCCCAACTCCCCACTCATCAGTGTGCCACGAAGAACAAGGGGCAGGAAATTAATGATGGCAGAGAGATCTCAAGGAGGGAAACAGAAGTGCAGAAACTGCTAAAACCCTCAAACTCATGTCAGAGAGCAACCAAGAGGATCAAAAACAAAATTGGTAATGGAGAGCTCAATGATACAAGAAGGTTTTAAGATTTCCAGTATCACTTAAAAAGGAGTCCTGCAAAGAGTCAGATAAAGTTGGTGATTTTTTCAGGCTCATCTGACTCCACAGATGAGCCATTTTGGAATGTGAGGGGTCTAGAAAAAATGGATCTTTGTTTTTCAAGTGAAGTCACTGAAGGGAAGTGCTAATGGAATTTTGCTTTCTGTTGTTTAGGTTCTGAAATGGGTATGCTCAACTCAATCAACCAGCAGGGTGGTAAGTGGTTCCTTCATAGGGTAGTTTGCTTACTGCACTCACCAGTTTATTACCTATTCTGTTTAATACTGTTTGAGTACGCTAAGAGCTGAGGAACATCTGATGACCAATATTATCTTCTCATTTAGAGGGTTTTCAAAATGACACCCTTTACTATATCTGGGCAGGGTACTAATAACTGATTGAATATGATGTGACCTACTTTGAGTAAAGCCTCATTTTATTTTATTTTATATTACATTTGTTGACTGGAAGTGTTCGGCTAAGCTATTGCCCTTTTTCAGCGAAGGCCCAGGCAGAAAAGCTCCAAAGACATACAATGCAATAAAAATAGCAATACAGATACATTTCAATAAAGACAGCAATAGAGAATTTTGGTAGTTAAAATACGTAAGCTACATACATGTATGTTGTTGACAGATAAAACAATACAACTTGTTTTATATAAACAAAAAGGAGAATGTTAAAAAAGTAGAATATGTTGTATGTTTTGGTTTAAAAAGACAGTTGAGTAAATGTAATGTTTTGTATACAGATTAGCAGAAATTTAAAAGGTTACACAAGAATTTCAGGGAGCAGAGTATAGAAGAAGCTTCGGAGGTTGCATAGGAAGCATAGGATGAAGTAGTTAATGGTAAGTTTTAGTGAGTTAGTTTGACTGTACTATAAAGGTAGGTAATAATCAGTACAATGGCAGGACCAGTGTTTTTTAAAGTGGTCTTTGGTTGCTTGCTTAAATTGTTTGGGGGAATTGGTCTTTGGTTGCTAGCTTAAATTGTTTAGGGTGAGTCTAGTGGGAGTTTGTTCCTTGCAACAGAGGGATGGTAGCTATATAAGTTGCACCCTGTGTTGGATTTGGGTTTATGGATTTTTAGTAAGTCTTGGGTTGAGCTTCAGAGAAGTCTGGTAGGGGAGTAGTGAGAGATGAGAGAAGATAGACTTGGCAGAAATCAGGCTGATGTAGGATGGAGTGTATGATATGGGGTTGAGATTGTAGGAACAGGTGAGGTAGTTTGGGACAGTTCAGTTATTTTAGGGAGAGACAGTGGTGAGATTTATATGTTTGTTGAGCTGCAAATCTAGCTATTTGTGGTAGGTTGATTCTAATTTGGTAAGTAGGGAGGAGTTCAGATTTGTAAGTATTTGGGAACAATAGCTTAAGCATGGTAGAAGGTAGGCACAGGTAAGACAAATCCTAGCTTCAGTAGTTAGAAATGTGTTGTTCCTGTACAAAATTCCTAGCTTTTGGTGTGTTTTTTTACAATTGTTAATGTGAAGATAGAATTTTAGTTGGTCATCAATGGTAATGCCAAAGAGTTTTGTGCTAGCTTTGATATTTGCTAACATGTCAGGCCAACACACTACAGGTCATTGGTAAAGAGGGCAATAATTGCCATCAATTACTTTTAGGCAGGAGATTATCTATACCAATCTGTCTTGCCCAAGATATGAAGAGAATACCACTGCCACCTGGTGGAGGCCCATCTATATTTGGAGAAGTCACCAGAATTTTCCATCGAACTGTAGGTGTTGGATCAACACCCAAAGAAACCCTCCAACTTCTATTGCAGGGGTTTCTCCAGTATCTGTCTGCAGACTTTGCTGGATTACCCCAGCAACATACCAATACTTACATTTTAAGCAACAAACTCTAGTGTAAAGTTCCTTTCTTGAAATGAGGGTGGGAGCTCCCACCATTTAAGTATGGTAAGATTGCTTCAAAGGTTTAGAAGAGAATGGGCAGAAATTGTCACGCTGCAAGAGACAACTCTCAAAGTAAAGGAGGCAGATAAATTTAAATCTAAACAATTTCCACTGACAGCAGCTGATCATGCACTAGTATGAGGGGTTCTGCAGATTTCTAGAGGTGCAGCCACTCCAAATTCATAATAGGGGCAATGACTTGTGGTAATCTGGATAGGAGAAGTAAACAAAGAAAAGAAGATAATAGGTAACATTTTCTCATCAAGCTCAGATGATGTAAGCTGAGTCATGGAATTCTTAGGATTATGGCTGACAACAATGAACTCTGACTCAGACAATTTTAGTGTATTGGTTGCTTGGTTGGTAACTTCAATGTAACACTAAACAACAAGGGGGATAGACTGTACCATGGTCACATGAGTCATAAGCAGGGCCAGAAGGTTCTTGATAAATGGCTGAATGGGGAAGGGGGAATTGATATATGGAGAGAATATAACCAGGATGATATAGTGTCAGCTTTTTCCAGAAACCTTATACAACAAGGAAGTAGAAAAAAATTCCTTTTTACCCCAACATAGATTCCACTCTCAAACCATCCACAAGTTCAGTCTTTCAGACCATAACCCTCTGACTGCAATAATTAATTAGGAAAATCAGGTGCAGAGTTAAGGTGCTGAAAATGGGCAAACTTCAAGTGGGCATCCCATGAAAATAAGAAGAAATTAATTATTGGAGACATCATAAACAGAAATACTGCCGCAGACACCACCACCAGTATGGGTTGTTGGGAGGAATGTACCGAAGCTAAATGGGGATATGGATGTGGAGGGCATCGGCTCTCCATACAGAAGTAATAGTTTGAATCACAAAACCCAGAAACATAAATCAGTGCTTAAATGTAAAGGTTAGTGGTAGAAGGGAAACAAAATAACCTCTGAGATTTAGAAATTATGATTCCACTGATATTAATTTGATTGATATCCAAAAAGTCAAAAATGAACTTAAGAGACAGGGCATTTTTGACAGTTTAGGGGTGAAGGGGATGCATGATGCATAGTGTGCTTTTGAGAAGTCAAGTTAGTAAGACCACCAATTGGAACTCTCAGAACTGAATCAAAGGCCCTGATAATCCTGGAGGCAGACATATGACAGCCCATATTTAATTTCTGTAAGGCTCTCTGCAGTTCTGAACTCCCTCATTCACACATAGGCGGGGACGTCTCTGCATTCAAAGCTCGACTGATAAGTGAGTCAGGCCAATAAATTCTGAACAGTCCTTTTGTGTCCGGGGAAGTATGCAGCATTATCTAAAGAAAAGTATCAAATAAGGCTCCTGGAATAGATGGTTTCCATTTAGATTTCATTTGATTGGGGGATCCTGTATAAACATTAACAGGACAAGAATAATAATCAGGAAATTAGAGCAGTTATACCTAAGACAAAGGGCACAATCCCAGGAGAGGTGAACTACATCCTATTTCCCTAATTAATATAGACCTGAAGATATTTGCAAAGACTTTGGCTCTTAAGATGGAGAATATGCTTCTGAAATTGTTAGCTCCATGCCAGAATGGTTTTGTTAAAGGGAGGGAAGTAGCTGATAACTGGTTGGTGTTATCCTCTTTTCTAAACCAATGCAATAACTTCACCAACAAAGCAGGTATTGTTTTTTCCACATTATAAAGGAGTTCAACACAGTGGAGTAGACAATTCTTTATCATGTATTATACTAGAGGGTTTAAGGGACTAATTACATAGACTAAGTAAAATCTAGAATTTCCAATCTATTTCCTATGTAAGTCTAAAAATCTGATTTAGTACAGAAAAGTAATGATGTTCCCAGCAAAAAAAAAATCGATCTTGGAGCAGCCCCAGAATGTGGATATTGTATGCTGCTCTCTCTCTCTCTCTCTCTCTCTCTCTCTCTGTTACACCTCCAACATTTGGAGTTCCCCATCAGTCCTAATCATGTTTGTTGGTGTGGACCCCAAATTCTCCATATTATTTCAATATGCATGCCAAGTTTATATAAATTCATCTGCCTCCTGTTCCTCCCAGGATCTCACTATCAACATGTCTCGTAAGGTTCAAATGTTTGGATGGTTTGAGAAGATAACAATGTTCATAAACAGGCAAAAGATATGTGACATAATCATAATCTGTACTTCTCTAATCCTGTCTGTTATCATCTGTAATTTTGCTAACTTTTGGAAAAGATTATATCTTTTATTCCCCAAGGTGTGCACAGTTACTTCCATTGTACTGAGCAGAGAGGACTTTAATTTCAGCTTTAAATAACATTCTTCCAGAACTGTTGTGATCCTGCATTCATCTATGGAATAAACAGAATCTCCACACTGGATTCTAACTGATTCATGCCACATACTTTTCCAAAGCAGTGAAATATTACATAGGCTATAGCCAACAATTTTGGTAAATTTTTGTTTATAAACTCACAACCATCTGTGGACATCAGGCGAAAGATATTAGTGGACCACCTACTGAAAATTGAGCCTCCTGGTTCCTCTGACCTGGTGTTCTATTTTCACCATATCTAACTGAAAAAGACTTGGTAAAAATGTGCAATCCTGTCTAGTTCCCCTACTAATCACGACAAGGTCCAACAGTCCAGCATTGATGAGGACTCTGAAAGAGGGATGGATATAGACTTTCCCCCGGATTCATGAAGCTCGGCGCAAGGCCAGCGTAAGGCTTGCGCCGGCCGTGCAGCGTATAACTGGCGTAGCAGTGCCACATGCATAGTAATGAGTGTGCGCCGCAACCACAACCACGTGCATAGGGCACGTGCGCGAGTCCAGTGAGCCCAAGTAGGATGCGCCCGTAAGCGTGGCCAAGCTGGCAGGCGATGAGCAACCTAAAGTGCTGACTGTCACAGGCTGCCTGCAATAGTAACCGCACCAACCAGTGTCCGTGGATAATGAAACGTATGCAGAGTATGCAACATAGTACCCGTCCACACAAAATGGAGAACCAAACATAAATCCACGCAGTACAAAATGTTCCCGTCCACGGAACAAAGGATACTTGGAATACCGTGTCCGTCACGCAATGCACTGTCAGCAGGCATACCCAGTGGAGGTGTACTGCATCATGTCAGCGCGCCGCAACTACACATGACTAGCCCCATGGGCATGGTCACCAGCAGTCCCACAGTGGTAGTGAGAGTACACAGCTGGGCAGTCATGGCCATATAACAACCAGAAAGAAACCAGATATCCCAAACACAGACAAACATGTGTATAGTAAAATGTGCTAGACACAGCAACGTACCCGTCACATACACATAGGATGGCGTATGCCAAATCGGAATATCCAGAAGCAGAACCCATGCATGCAAATGTAATACACAACAACCCCGTCATAGCACATAACCCACACCCATGTCCGACTGTCCACCCAATCCAGCTAGCAGCCTTGCGTAGCTGCACACCTACACACAGCAGGTATACCCCAGATGTAGTAGGAAGTATTGTCCTAGGCAGTGACACGCGTGCAAATATGTACCCCACATGTCAACATCCCATCCCAGGTACTGATATCCAAATGGCTGCATGTGAATGTGTCGGCAGAATGTGTATATCCCACGTGTGGTTACGGACCTGTCGAAACCCCATAGGTGTTCACACGCCACGGTGTCCATAACTGGACACATCTGGACAAAGCAGTATGTGCAGCCACTGTACCGATGATTAGCTATGCAGACATGTCAAACACAATACACAGGGTGGAACAGCCGTCCACCAAGCAGGTCACCCCAGCAGGGTTGCCACATGCACAGAATGTCAAGGTGGGACATCACTCGTAGATATGTGTTGTTCCATATGGCAAAACACCCACGGCCAATGCAAAGGATAGAATAACACGTATATGCCCGGATGAATGGTTATGTCATAGCATGGGAATAGCTTAAGCTATCCAACATAATAGTCATGCGTACCAGATACAAAATGCCTGTAACACGCAAGTAGTAATGCAGGAAGACATACACGACTGTGTCAATATCACAGGACATATGGCACGTGTCAAGTGTCGACGCAGGACACATATGTCCATAATGGGGCCCCCTGCAAAGAGGAACATGTGCCAACCCCACCCCCCACTGACGTATCGGCAGTATGAATACAACCCAAACACACACCAACACCACCATCCAACCCATGATAGCAACGAATGCCAGACAAAGACCAGCACGATGCGTGCACAAATAGGGACACATGTAACCGGTGCTCTGACAACCTTCCACAGGCCACTGAATAATAGTATGTACATACGCATGTAATGCTGCGAAGGATGTGTGGTAGTCCCCAGTATCACAGAGGTAGGTACACAGATACACTGTAACCAACCGTCACATATGTGCACTGTACACAGCATGCCTGCAGGTAATACATAGTACAGTCATGTGCCACATAAATATCCACGTATGAATGAGGACAGGGGATAGACAAGTGTGAATGGGAAAAATGCAGAACATGGCATATGTATGATACCCGGCACCACCCACAGCATTGTATGCCAATAGCAGAAGCTATTGTTGGTTGTCCAAACACTCGTGTCTGTACATACGGAATGAATATCATAGCAATAACCCACGCCTGGGTGTGGGTAATGCTGGATATACCCACGATAGACGTGGTGCGGTCCTGAGGGCGATGCCTGCGGGACCAAACAAAGGTAACTGTGGGTAAATACAGCAGTACCCACACCCAGACGTGGGTTATTGCTAGTATGCCATATCAACTAGGAAAATAAACTATTAATCCCCAGACATAATGGCACAGCATAATGCCTGTCTGCTGCCCGTCCGCAGATGTCTGGCATCCGAGGCGGTGCTGACGTACTGCGCGAGATGTCCTTTGCTAATGTCGAAACTGTCTCGCTATGTAAAACACAGTCAACATAGCAAATCAATACAAAACAGCAATGGAGAGCTCGGTGTCCCCGTTGCTGTGTTGTACAACCTGTCCCGCTATGTTAAATGTGTGTAGCAGAGCGAGACTGCCCCAAAGTAAGCAACAGACATCACCGTGGCTCAGTTAAAGCTGTCACGGTATGTTAAACCCATGTAACATAGTGGAACAGGTTATAAATACCGAGTTATACTAATGGAAATAGGTCCGGGTGACCAGACCGTGTGCCATTACTATAACCCGATCTACAACGGGTACGCTGGCCAATCAACGTGCACGGTTAGGAATAATGGGGGTGGTTATGGTATAATGGACATGGACAAACCGTGCCCATGTGCCTCGTCTGACATTCGTACACGGTCAGGGCAGTTCCGTACACTAGGCGGACAAGACCAAACCCAGAGCACCACAGGAACACCCTGACAATCAAAGACCTGTATGCGTTGGGGCTATAAGCCCCTGTGATCTGAATATCCCTGCAGTCATGCTATATGCATCCTGGGTAAAGAGCAGTAGGGAATAGGGAATGTGTAACATGTAGTACCACACTTTTCCCAGCAGGAGAATGGATGCCTGTGATGTAAGTGAGTGCGGGGGTGGGGGGGATATGTTAATGTAGCTATGTACCATGGGTATGCATATAAATGAGACAGAACAGCAAACGTGTAGTGGTCACAGCAACCGGCCAACGTGAATGCAGTCCCATTTGAATTACGACTATAGAACATATAAATGTGAATGTGTAAGTAATGTGTCTGTGCCGCAAAGACAGTTACATGTGTAAAGGTGAAAGTGTGTTCCGTACACGTCCGTTAACTGGATCAGAGATATGTTACTGGAACAGTCACAACTAATACAGGCCACGTAATCACACAGACTCAGTAAACATATGTAACCCAGAATACGGATATGCATGTGTGCCTGCGCGTAACCCACAATTAGGAAATGCAAGTGCGCCTGTGCGTGTGTGATCCGCTCACAGCAGGGTAAGTTAATGCTGTGTCCTCCACATTAGTTATACATGTCTCAAAACTGTCAGCCTCTGAAAGTATGGAACCGGACAATGCCATGCAAAGTACTGGTGCAAATAGTGAGAAACACATGATATGTGATAAGACAAACATAGAATGTGGATAGAATAACGGGTGTGTTAGTAGCAGGTATTGACGAAGGGTATGCATCTGTAACCCGACCTACTTGTCAGAAGGTGCCACCGTACGTTTATGTACGTTTTATGTTGGTTTACATTTATTGACCGGGCTAGGCTAGCTGGATATATGTCCAGTGTCAGTAGAGGCCCGGGGAGAAATGCTCCACACACAATAATAGCACAACATACCAAAGTAGTCATATATGTAAACAAAATGAACAACAATAGAAAGTGTCCAAAAAGGACTGGTTACAGAAAGATTCCAGAAGACAAAGAAAATATAGTCAGTGGAAGCACGTCATAATTATAGAATCAAGTCTCTATAGAATCAAGTAAGTCTCACATGAAATGCCAGCAAATTGCCAGATAGACACAGGTCAATGTAACACACACCTAAGATAAAGGGCCAACCATCCGTACACTCTGCCAGAACCTGTACAGTGGAAAGGTATGGTATGGTTATATATGTGTGTACACAGGTAAACCATAGACAGTAACAAAGCAAGGTATGAAACGAGGGGTTCACATGTATATATGTACACACAACAGACCTACGTCCCGTATATATGACACATGGATATAAATATGCCAAGTAATAGATAATATGGGTAGTCAAACAGACGTCCACGAACGGGGAACATACAGCAGCAGTCAAAACCACTGGCCAGAAGGTGACAGTCCAGCAAGTTCTACACTTTACACATGCACACCGGTGTCCATTGTAGGACTCCAAAAATTGCTCCATTCACAACCCCTGCTGCGATTGACGCAAAAGAAGTGACAGCCGCAACCACGGAACAGCTATACATGCACTAAAAGCTTGTTCAAGGTTGATGACACGTGTCCATGAAATGCAGGACATATGGTCAGATATCCCCAGAGTGGCGAGTCCATAGAAGTGCGTCCACATCCCAGTACCGCACACATTAACCATGTGTAATGTGTACCATCAAGGGTTGCAGGCATGGGAACCTGGGTATGCAGAAATGGGCCTAGGTGTTGTTTGGCAGAGAATCCGTAGGCCCGCCCCGTGGGAGGGATGTGGGTATAGCACATGCCTTAATCCCCACTAATGGTGCAAAGCATCCACCGGATAATGCGGAAAGCAGGTGTGAAATATGTACAGCCCTATATCAGTGTCCTGTAGGCTATTCCCATGGATGGACATGCGTACGACCAAGATGGCACCCATAACTGGAAATCTGTCAGAATAACACAGCTGCAGTAAGGCATAGCACAGGAAATACAGATAGGGACTATATTAGAAATACCCCATACAAAGTCAGACCGTTGTGCGAATACTGGCGTACATAGCTCTCAACCTTCCATCACCAAAATGAGGAACACTTGCCTCCATAATGTGGAACAAATGGGCAAAATGTGGAACACATACTAATGACTTACTAACAACTTCAACTAGGAAGGTCATAGGATGGTTAAAATACGCTGTTTGCACGTATAATGAAGATCTTTTAATGAATTAATATGATTAATGTCAATTTACCATGGAGTTCACCTAAAACATTCCTAACACTGAATGTGCAACAGACCCTTTCAATGTGGAACTTTGTGGAATTTCGAGGAGCATGACCCTTTTAAGACCCCAAATGAGTCGTCCCCATAACAAGGTACACTTGAGAGGTATGCTGGCGTAGCCATGAATACGGATGTTATGAGTGTCACTAATCATGCAATGGAAATAGCGCTCCCTATCACCCACCGCACAGTCCGGAATGCCTAGGCAGCAATCAGCTAGGAAGGCACAGCACTATGCGAAACATAACAAGGGCAATGGCCGAACGTCAGGGCGTGTACACATAATGACAACAGGTCAGGGTATGAAGGAGCTACCTGTCCAGAATACATGTACTGAACCGGTGATACTAGGCGGACAGGTGGGAAGACAGCAGGACAAATGTGCAAACATGTATATGTCCTACCCCGGTAATTGTGAATGACAACGTATGCCCCGCGAAGGTCAATGTGGAAGGTAATCAGACACAAAGGTGAAGTGTCCCCCAGGGTGCCATGAAGTGTCAACATAACAATTACCAGGCCCCCATAGTCGTACGTGAGCCCCGCCACTGACAGGAAGCGCAAATACGACGCACACATATGGTACAGGAAAGAACAAGTAGTGTGGATAAGCAGATGTAGACCTGTGTGAGGAATACAACTGTCTGCGTGAGTGTGCCGTGCAAATACAAAGTAATGTCATGTGGTCTGTTATGCCGCCATACACTGTGTGTGTACTGTAGGCAGACAGTAGGTATGTTGTATTAGACACATACCCTGCAACTGCACAGATGTACGCAGACTGTGTAGAAGTCTGCCTCATATGTTCGCTGTGTTCCATGTAACAGTAACAGTCTGGCACCCTCATGATAACTGATGACAGGAAGCAATGACAAACATGTGAGGAAGACACCAAATCAGACAGAAATGCCATACGCATGCATAACATATCACTGTGCCCACTATCAATGTTTCTAAGAGCAACATGACATGACTGGCCCTGAGTGTCCCACATTCACATAAGGCCGTGTCCAGATATACACTCCCTGAGGTGGAGTGTTATGAACAGACACAGATACATGTGTGTGAAAACACTAGTATTTACTGCAAGATGATGGAATGTGCTGCTGTAGGAGGGGTAGCACTGTCCGCAGGTATGTGCTGAAATGCACATGAAACAGCTGTCTACATGGATTACCCATAGTGGCGACACCTGCACAGATGATTATAGTGGGACATACACACGACCATGCACACAGCTCAGATAGACAGGCAATGATACACAAGGTCTATGGCGTGTATGAGTACAGTGACAGTACAGCAAGGATAGCTGTCTGCCAAGATATACAGCAGATGTCTCTAGGGCGTGCAACACCTCCCGGAACACGGATGTTGCATGGACAATGTTTGGATATGCATCATACCACATTTCTATGTGTCAGCCCTGCAAATATGCGATACATGGGACAGACAGCTGTCCATGCAAGAGCAGCGCTATGGGCATAACATATGTATGTATATATACATCAAGAGAGATACAGACAGACACATGTGGCAAGGCCGGTAGTGGAACCTACACATCACTACCCTATCACACCACAGCACGTGGAGGTCGCTAACCACAGCAGGCACACAGGCAGTCCACTAGCTGCGTCTCAACATCCGCAAACACAGAGATGTCAGCAGGATATATGTGTGCTGCGGAGCGTCTAAAACCATAACCTATGAACTCATGCGGCTGGGAGCATAGACACACACACACACACAGCTGGCAGGCATGGGAATTGACCTTACCCCTACCTACCCAACTGCATGACAGTATGACACAGGTACGGAACACGCTACTCAGAGCACTGAACACAGCACTGTCAGAGGCATACGTCTAGGTGGGTGATATCATCTGCAAAGGAATAGACGCTGATAGCCAAGGTATGTGTTGTGAAGCGTCTAAAAGCATTACTATCTCCAGCTGGAAACACACACACACACAGGGAAGGGCTGGGAGTTGAACCTATGCCTACCTACATGAACACACTACAGCATGATGCATTTACAGAACGCGCTACCGAGATTACTGAGCACAGCACTGTCAGAGGCATACTTCTAGGTGGGTGACATCATCCGTAAAGGAATAGACGCTGATAGCCAAGGTATGTGTTGTGAAGCGTCTAAAAGCATTACTATCTCCAACGGCAGCTGGAAACACACACACACACGGGGAAGGACCAGGAGTTGAACCTACGCTTACCTACATGAACACACTACAGCATGATGCATTTACAGAACGCGCTACCAAGATTACTGAGCACAGCACTGTCAGAGGCATACTTCTAGGTGGGTGACATCATGCATAAAGGAATAGATGCAGATAGCCAAGGTATGTGTTGTGAAGTGTCTAAAAGCATTACTATCTCCAGAGGCAGCTGGATACACACACACACACACACAGGGGGAAGGGCCGGGAGTTGAAACTATGCCTACCTATATGAACACACTACAGCATGATGCATTTACAGAATGCGCTACCGAGATTACTGAGCACAGTGCTGTCAGAGGCATACTTCTAGGCGGGTGACATCATCCGTAAAGGAATAGACGCTGATAGCCAAGGTATGTGTTGTGCAGCGTCTAAAAGCATTACTATCTCCAGAAGCAGCTGGAAACACACACACACACACACACACACACACACACACACACACACACACACACACGGGGAAGGGCCGGGAGTTGAACCTACGCCTACCTACAAGAACACACTACAGCATGATGCATTTACAGAAGGCGCTACCGAGATTACTGAGCACAGCACTGTCTGAGGCATACTTCTAGGTGGGTGACATCATCCGTAAAGGCATAGACGCTGACAGCCAAGGTATGTGTTGTGAAGAATCTAAAAACATTACTATCTCCAGCGGCAGCTGGAAACACACACACACGGGGAAGGGCCGGGAGTTGAACCTACGCCTACCTACATGAACACACTACAGCATGATGTATTTACAGAACGCGCTACCGAAATTACTGAGCACAGTCCTGTCAGAGGCATACTTCTAGGCGGGTGACATCATCAGTAAAGGAATAGACGCTGATAGCCAAGGTATGTGTTGTGAAGCGTCTAAAAGCATTACTATCTCCAGCGGCAGCTAGAAACACACACACACAGGGATGGGCCGGGAGTTGAACCTACGCCTACCTACATGAACACACTACAGCATGATGCATTTACAGAACGTGCTACCAAGATTACTGAGCACAGTACTGTCAGAGGCATACTTCTAGGCGGGTGACATCATCCGTAAAGGAATAGACGCTGATAGCCAAGGTATGTGTTGTGAAGCGTTTAAAAGCATTACTATCTCCAGAGGCAGCTGGAAACACACACATGGGGAAGGGCCGGGAGTTGAACCTACGCCTACCTACATGAACACACTACAGCATGATGCATTTACAGAAGGCACTACCGAGATTACTGAACACAGCACTGTCTGAGGCATACTTCTAGGCGGGTGACATCATCCGTAAAGGAATAGACGCTGATAGCCAAGGTATGTGTTGTGAAGCATCTAAAACCATTACTATCTCCAGCGGCAACTGGAGACACACACAGGGAAGGGCTGGGAGTTGAACCTACGCCTACCTACATGAACACACTACAGCATGATGCATTTACAGAACACGCTACCGAGATTACTGAGCACAGCACTGTCAGAGGCATACTTCTAGGTGGGTGACATCATCCGTAAAGGAATAGACGCTGATAGCCAAGGTATGTGTTGTGAAGCGTCTAAAAGCATTACTATCTCCAGAGGCAGCTGGAAACACACACACACACACGGGGAAGGGCCGGGAGTTGAACCTACGCCTATCTACATGAACACACTACAGCATGATGCATTTACAGAAGGCCCTACCGAGATTACTGAGCACAGCACTGTCTGAGGCATACTTCTAGGCGGGTGACATCATCCGTAAAGGCATAGATGCTGATAGCCAAGGTATGTGTTGTGAAGCATCTAAAAACATTACTATCTCCAGCGGCAGCTGGAAACACACACACACGGGGAAGGGCCGGGAGTTGAACCTACGCCTACCTATATGAACACACTACAGCATGATGCATTTACAGAAGGCGCTACCAAGATTACGGAGCACAGCACTGTCAGAGGCATACTTCTAGGCGGGTGACATCATCCGTAAAGGCATAGACGCTGATAGCCAAGGTATGTGTTGTGAAGCATCTAAAAGCATTACTATCTCCAATGGCAGCTGGAAACACACACACATGGGGAACGGCCGGGAGTTGAACCTACGCCTACCTACATGAACACACTACAGCATGATGCATTTACAGAACGCGCTACCGAGATTACTGAGCACAGCACTGTCAGAGGCATACTTCTAGGCGGGTGACATCATCCGTAAAGGAATAGACGCTGATAGCCAAGGTATGTGTTGTGAAGCGTCTAAAAGCATTACTATCTCCATCTGGAAACACACACACACAGGGAAGGGCCGGGAGTTGAACCTACGCCTACCTACATGAACACACTACAGCATGATGCATTTACAGAACGTGCTACCGAGATTACTGAGCACAGCACTGTCAGAGGCATACTTCTAGGCGGGTGACATCATCCGTAAAGGAATAGACGCTGATAGCCAAGGTATGTGTTGTGAAGCGTCTAAAAGCATTACTATCTCCAGAGGCAGCTGGAAACACACACACGGTGAAGGGCCGGCAGTTGAACCTACGCCTACTTACATGAACACACTACAGCATGATGCATTTACAGAAGGCGCTACCGAGATTACTGAGCACAGCACTGTCTGAGGCATACTTCTAGGCGGGTGACATCATCCATAAAGGAATAGACGTTGATAGCCAAGGTATGTGTTGTGAAGCATCTAAAAACATTACTATCTCCAGCGGCAGCTGGAAACACACACACACACACAGGGAAGGGCCGGGAGTTGAACCTACGCCTACCTACATGAACACACTACAGCATGATGCATTTGCAGAAGGCGCTACCGAGATTACTGAGCACAGCACTGTCTGAGGCATACTTCTAGGCGGGTGACATCATCCATAAAGGAATAGACGTTGATAGCCAAGGTATGTGTTGTGAAGCATCTAAAAACATTACTATCTCCAGCGGCAACTGGAGACACACACAGGGAAGGGCCGGGAGTTGAACCTACGCCTACCTGCATGAACACACTACAGCATGATGCATTTACAGAACACGCTACCGAGATTACTGAGCACAGCACTGTCAGAGGCATACTTCTAGGTGGGTGACATCATCCGTAAAGGAATAGATGCTGATAGCCAAGGTATGTGTTGTGAAGCGTCTAAAAGCATTACTATCTCCAGAGGCAGCTGGAAACACACACACACATGGGGAAGGGCCGGGAGTTGAACCTATGCCTACCTACATGAACACACTACAGCATGATGCATTTACAGAATGTGCTACCGAGATTACTGAGCACAGCACTGTCAGAGGCATACTTCTAGGCGGGTGACATCATCCGTAAAAGAATAGACGCTGATAGCCAAGGTATGTGTTGTGAAGCATCTACAAGCATTACTATCTCCAGTGGCAACTGGAAACACACACACACACGGGGAAGGGTCGGGAGCTGAAACTACGCCTACCTACATGAACACACTACAGCATGATGCATTTACAGAATGCGCTACCGAGATTACTGAGCACAGTGCTGTCAGAGGCATACTTCTAGGCGGGTGACATCATCCGTAAAGGAATAGACGCTGATAGCCAAGGTATGTGTTGTGAAGCGTCTAAAAGCATTACTATCTCCAGAGGCAGCTGGAAACACACACGGGGAAGGGCCGGGAGTTGAACCTACGCCTATCTACATGAACACACTACAGCATGATGCATTTACAGAAGGCCCTACCGAGATTACTGAGCACAGCACTGTCTGAGGCATACTTCTAGGTGGGTGACCTCATCCGTAAAGGCATAGATGCTGATAGCCAAGGTATGTGTTGTAAAGCATCTAAAAGCATTACTATCGCCAGCTGGAAACACACACACACGGGAAAGGGGCGGGAGTTGAATCTACGCCTATCTACATGAACACACTACAGCATGATGCATTTACAGAACGCGCTACCGAGATTACTGAGCACAGCACTGTCAGAGGCATACTTCTAGGCGGGTGACATCATCCGTAAAGGAATAGACGCTGATAGCCAAGGTATGTGTTGTGAAGCGTCTAAAAGCATTACTATCTCCAGAGGCAGCTGGAAACACACACACACGGGGAAGGGCCGGGAGTTGAACCTACGCCTACCTACATGAACACACTACAGCATGATGCATTTACAGAACCTGCTACCGAGATTACTGAGCACAGCACTGTCAGAGGCATACTTCTAGGTGGGTGACATCATCCGTAAAGGAATAGACGCTGATAGCCAAGGTATGTGTTGTGAAGCATCTAAAAGCATTACTATCTCCAGAGGCAGCTGGAAACACACACACACACACAGGGAAGGGCCGGGAGTTGAACCTACGCCTACCTACATGAACACACTACAGCATGATGCATTTACAGAATGCGCTACCGAGATTACTGAGCACAGCACTGTCAGAGGCATACTTCTAGGTGGGTGACATCATCCGTAAAGGAATAGACGCTGATAGCTAAGGTATGTGTTGTGAAGTGTCTAAAAGCATTACTATTTTCAGCGGCAGCTGGAAACACACACACACAGGGAAGGGCCGGGAGTTGAACCTACACCTACCTACATGAACACACTACAGCATGATGCATTTACAGAACGCGCTACCGAGATTACTGAGCGCAGCACTGTCAGAGGCATACTTCTAGGCGGGTGACATCATCCATAAAGGAATAGACGCTGATAGCCAAGGTATGTGTTGTGAAGCATCTAAAAGCATTACTATCTCCAGCGGCAGCTGGTAACACATACACAAACGGGAAAGGGCCGGGAGTTGAACCTACGCCTACCTACATGAACACACTACAGCATGATGCATTTACAGAACGCACTACCGAGATTACTGAGCACAGAACTGTCAGAGGCATACTTCTAGGTGGGTGACATCATTCATAAAGGAATAGACGCTGATAGCCAAGGTATGTGTTGTGAAGCGTCTAAAAGCATTACTATCTCCAGAGGCAGCTGGAAACACACACACACGCACACGCGAACACACACAGAGAAGGGCCGGGAGTTGAATCTATGCCTACCTACATGAACACACTACAGCATGATGCATTTACAAAACGCACTACCGAGATTACTGAGCACAGCACTGTCAAGAGGCATAGTCCTAGGTGGGTGATATCATCTGCAGAGGCAAGGCAGCCGATAGGGAATGAAGACAGAGTGCACAGTCACACAGCATGTTGCTATCCCAAGGTGGGCGTACAGTAACACGGCAGTGCTGCCCTCGGGAATACTAACTACCTACGGAGCACAACATCACGACATGGATACGGGATGCACCACAGACAGTACACCCTATGAGAGAGCAACCGGCGTGCATGATGTAGGCAGCCATTGTGGCATAGCAACTACATATAACTCGCCTGGACGGCCACCATGGCTATGCAGGATGTCAATGGCCATGGCTACATGCCTAGTATCAGACGTCGGTGCCGACTATACTGTGTCTTCATGCATGGCGTACTGGGCATGCCCACACACATAGCGGTCGCAAAGGGGAAACATACATGCACACGGGGCATACTCACAGAAGGGCGCAGTGTGCACTGTACTGTGTGTCCATCTACACAACTGCTTACTGGGCATGCTCACACATTTAGCATTTGCAGAGTGCAGACATGCATACACATGGGGTTGAATCATGAAAGGGCAGAGTGTGGAACGTCGTGTGTGTCCACCTACACAACAGCAACCCGGGCATGCTCACACACTTGGCGGTTGCAAAGGGGGAACATACATGCACACGGGGTATAATCACAGATGGGCGCGGTGTGCACTGTACTGTGTGTCCATCTACACAACTGCTTACTGGGCATGCTCACACACTTAGCATTTGCAGAGTGCAGACATGTATACACATGGGGTTGAATCATGAAAGGGCAGAGTGTGGAACGTCGTGTGTGTCCACCTACACAACAGCAACCTGGGCATGCTCACACACTTGGCGGTTGCAAAGGGGGAACATACATGCACACGGGGTATAATCACAGACGGGCATGGTGTGCACTGTACTGTGTGTCCATCTACACAACTGTTTACTGGGCATGCTCACACACTTAGCATTTGCAGAGTGCAGACAAGCATACACATGGGGTTGAATCATGAAAGGGCAGAGTGTGTGCAGACATGCATACACATGGGGTTGAATCATGAAGGGCAGAGTGTGGAACGTCGTGTGTGTCCACCTACACAACAGCAACCCGGGCATGCTCACACACTTGGCGGTTGCAAAGGGGGTACATACATGCACACGGGGTATGATCACAGATGGCAGGAGTGTGCACTGTACTGTGTGTCCATCTACACAACTGCTTACCGGGCATGCTCACACACTTAGCATCTGCAAAGTGCAGACATGCATACACATGGAGTGTGAGCATGAAAGGGCAGAGTGTGGAACTTCGTGTGTGTCCACCTACACAACAGCAAACCGGGTATGCTCACACACTTAGCATGTGCTACGTGCTGTCCGGCATGCAGACGGTGTGTACACATGCAGGTCACAGTCAGGTAAACTCGTCCACATGCATAGGGTGGTCACACATGCAGTTACTCGTACACACACATATGACATCACAGGCGTCATGGATGCAGGTCAAACATGTACACACTGCAGTGAACACTGTAGCTGCCATGCCAGCACCATGTCAGCAGTGCAGCAGTATGCCTCACTGTCCAACAACAGCATGTGACATATGTCCACAGGTCTGTATAGCGGTGTACACCAGTCGTGCAGAGTACACATGTACTAACAATGATCCCACATGTGTGATGTGGTCTGCCCATATCAGTATACATAGACAGGTCGGCTCCACACATACCACGGCCCTGACACAGCTATGACACATGACTGCTGCTGTACCAGAGTGAACCAATGTCCGGATATGTCATACATGTGATTGTCTGGCTGTGTGCATGGACTGCACACAGGACACATACGAAGCCTGTGATGTACCACATGCATAACACTGGCGGTGCTACACACACGAATGGAAGGTGGACACATGTCTGTGGTATGCTCCCACTACAGGGTGTAGTGGTGTTGACTGGGACACATACCCTTGTATTGTTCGCCTGTGACAGCTGTGATACCATACCACAGTCCATGTTCTATGTATGTCAACACACATGTCAAAACGTAGCAATGCATACACACATGGCAACAGGGGACACATGTGACACGTGTACTGTGCATGGTGCAGCCATGCATGAGCAGTGGTCGATGTCCATAACATAGTTGCAACTCCCTACCACATGAGTACCCATCATGGGGGCCGTTATATGGTGGCATAGTAACAGGACGTATGGCGGTATGTGTGTAAATCATGTGTTTAAACACCTGTCCACATGCATGTGTGCAGGTGGTGGCTCACAGGTGTGTCACACACCATCCTACCCTGCCATGTGCATACAGTATGCTATGTCGCTGTTACATGACAGTGCTGCCATAATGCATACCCATCGGTCAGGTGTCATCTACTGTATGTCACATGGCTACTGTAACACCTACCACCTCCCAAGTGCATATATCGGCACATCTGCTGGATACAGTGTTGGTACGCATAATGCACTACATACTGCTGCACGCCTGCACATGTCTCATATGGCGGGTGTGGCATTCCCAGCACCGACATGTGTGCAGGAATGTGTGCCCATGTATGCCACATATCGGGGGGACTATGTCCCATGTGCCACACATCCCTGTACACCATAGTAGAGATCTGTACATACCTCAGTGTGTGGGGTGCATGGATGTGGATGGTGCAGTACATGCAACACGTCATCTCTCCATGTATACATGTGTGGTCACCACCATGTGTGTGTGTGTCAACATGTTTGTATGTCTGCTGCTTGGTGTGAGGGTGTATGTAGATATACTGTTGTGAACGGACACGAACCACACAGGGTGACCATCCTGTACTGGTGCTGCATTGCACAACCCTGTCGATGCCATAGGTGTGAGCTATACTGGTCACCTGTGCAAGTCCGCCCCCTGTGACATGGCGTGTGGGTGCATTGTATTGTGAGGATGCTGACCACACAGGCAGGTGTCCCCATCTGCACACTATGGGGTGTGCGCCATAGTGGTGTACACCCCACGACTGCAGCCATATTCCTGTACTGGTACAGCGTCCTACTGCTGCACAGCATGCACTACAGCTGACAGGTGACACTGGAGGTCAGTGGCCAGCATGCTGTGTACGACACCTGCACAATGTCACCATACCTGTACTGTGTCCTGCCATGTATGTGATGTCTCTGTCCACTGTAGCCTGTGGCACCGACCACAGGCGTCAGGTGCAGTATATGTGTGGACGTGTGTCATGTACTGTGTAAACAACGTTAAACAATGTCTGGCTCCGTACATTCTGCTCTTCAAGTTTTCCCTTAGAACTTCTCTACTTGCAATCTAAACTGTCTAGTCTCTATCACAAAAGCTCAGCACTTGCTCCTAAAGCATTCTTATATAGGCAAAGTACATATATGCTAAACAAAGTACTACATTAGCCTAGAATCCCCTTGAGTACCCATTTCCCTATAGGTCCCTTCTGACTCAGTTACACAGCAAACGCATTCACGTTTTCTAGCATGTCGAAGGGTCAATTGCTAGCGTCCTCTCCTGTTCAGCTGGTGAATCTGGGCATCCTGAGGCAATGTTACAATTGCCTCATGTACACAGACACCCACACCTTCCCCCACAAAACACAAATACATGTGAGAGATGCAACTATATAGCCAAACTGGAGGCTGAGCTCTCTCAACTCAGGACCGGCAAGACCAGACAGGAGGAGAAGGTCACTAAGCACACCACAAACCCAGTTTCACATAGAACTATCACAACTGCAAAACAAACACATAAACACACAAAGACATACTCGGAGGCACTGTTCAAACATATACCAAAACTACAGAGGCCTCCAAAGCAGACACCCAAGCAACTGCCTCCTCAAGACATAGGACATGCAACACATAGTTCTCAATGTCAGTGTGCTAAACAGTCACAGCCCTTAAGGCCACACACAATGCCAGACACACTTGTTATAGGTGACGCCATAGTCAGACACACTGACGTCCCACCCACCAGACTGAACAAGGAAATGATCACAGTAGGCTGCCTGTCGGGCGCTAGAATCCGCCACATAACACAAACACTCAGGTCACTCCGCAGCATGTACAAGTATGGCAAAGTCATTGTCCATGCCGGTGTGAACGACCTGAGACATACCTCCCTGGACTACATGAAAAGAGACATAGAGGGGTTCTCAGATTATGTAGCCTAGGCCGGTATGACCCTGACCCTGAGCAGTATCCTACCCTCACCAAGAATGATGCCACAATACAGAGTCAAAATGATCAGCTTTAATAATTGGCTTAATTACCGGTGTCAGTCTAGGGGGTCCAATGTCTGTTTGCCTGGGATGACATGCTTGACAAGCCACGCTTCTTCGCAAGGGATGGCTTGCACCTGTCACCCCTGGGCTTCCGGATATTGGCAAAGGCTCCTGCCACCCCCATAGTGCCTTTTTCAGGCAAGGCTCAAATGATAAACCTACCGCCCTAGAAAACAAACCTGGAAAGAACTAAGGGTAATACTGCTCAATGCCAGTAGTCTAAACCCCAAGTTGCACACCCTCAAAGCCCTCCTCAGTATGGAGAACATCGATGTCTGTGCTGTGACTGAAACTTGGTTCAGGGCTACTGAGAGCACCCCAGCACTATCAGGTTATACCTCATATCACGCGTTCTGGCCCCAAATTCGGACCGTACCACAAAAGGAGGGGGAGTCTCCATATGCATAAAGGATACCCACACCTCCAGGTTAGTGGCAACGCACGTAGCAGCGGAGACCACCCAGGTGCAATTAACCATAGGTAGAACTGCCCTACAGTTTGTAGCATGCTACAGACCACCCTCTCAAACTCAGGATACCCACACAGCCTTCCTGAAGACACTGGAGAGTATGAATGTCACTCCAAACACCATCATATTGGGTGACATCACCTACCCATACATAGACCGGGAACATTACCCAAGACCCACCACCCTAGGCCAAAGGTTCCTGGAGTTCATACACCCAAATGCTATGGAACAACTAGTCACCATACCCACAAGAGGAGGAACTATACTAGACCTGATCATCACACATGGGGATGACATGCTCCACACAGGATGTATATCCCTCATCGGTGAGATCAGACGATAAATTAATATCACTGGAGATCCACATCCCACCCCCAACCCCAGCAAAGGAGACCACGGTGAAGAACTTCTCAAACGCAAACCTCACACTTCTTAAGACTGGAGTGGTACCCTGCAAGGCCTCCGAGCCATTGGAAAACACAACCCATGCTGCTGAAACCCTTACAAATGCCTTCTACAAGCACCTCCAGGAATGTATGGATCAAGCAATCCCTAATAACATCAGGACCCTTACCACCAAAGGCAGGCGCACGGTCTGGTGGACCCCAGCCATAAACAAACTCTACAACAAGAGGAGAAAGCTACTACATGACAGAGCAAAATCCCTAACAGGGAAGGCATCTCTGATCAATACTAGCAGTAAAATACGATCACACATACAATCATCCAAGGCCACCTGTGGGAGAGGACTCACGAAAGACACAAAAGACAACCATAAGGCCTTCTTTAGATATGGTAGAAACATGGGTGGAAGCTCACAGTTATGCTCAGAATTAGTCCAGAATGGTACAATGATCACTGAACCCACAGACATTGCCAACATACTGGCAGACAGGTTCCGTGCATATTTCTCCCCCCCCCAAAAGGAGAGATATCTATCCCACCAGAGTCTAGCCTCCCAAACATCTCAGATGCCCAGGTGACAGCTGCTCTCTCTAAAGCGGACAACACAGCATCAATGGGACCGGACGGTGTCCCCGGCTGTGTGCTACACGACCTCAATGAGGACCTAAACCCGCACATAAGGCTGCTGTATAATCTTTGCCTTACTACAGGATACATACCCAAAGAATGGCGTACGGCAACTGTGGTCCCCCTCCACAACGGCGGTGCTTCTACGGACCCTGGACATTACCGCCCTATAAGCTTGACGAGCCTTGTCTGCAAAGCTATGGAGGGTATCATAATGGAGCTCATAAATGAAGACATTGGGGACCTACATACACTGGATCATACCCAAGTCGGCTTTGTCAAGGGCAGATCCTGCCTCTTGAACCTGGTCGACCTTTGCGGAAGAGTCACTAAGGCCATTGATGAGGGTAAGGCAGTTCACACAGACTACCTTGACCTAGCAAAAGCGTTCGACACAATACCCCACGTGGGCATCATAGGAAAGCTCACCAGCGTAGATGTAGACCCATATGTCACAAGATGGGTTGCAAACCGGATCAAGGACAGAACCCACAGGGTTAGAGTTCCTGGTGCCATGTCAGACTCTAAGCCAGTCACGAGCGGTGTCCCACAGGGCTCAGTCCTGGGCCCCCTCTTGTTCGGCATTTATCTTTCTGACGTGCAGGCAAACATGGGGGGTTGTGGCTGACAAGGTATGCAGATGACTGCAAACTGGGCACCATAATTGGCACCCCATCAGACACAGACATCCACCAGAGGTCTCATAGAAATGGATAACTGGTGCCAGAGCCATGGCCTTAAGCTACATGCCAAGAAAGGTATAGTCATACCCTTTGGGAAAAACAAGGTAACCCCTAATTACCACATAGGTGGTAATCCATTAAACACAGACAACGTTATCAGGGACCTGGGGACCCAACTTGTCAGTAACCTCTCTTTTGACACTCACATTGCCAATGTGGTTAGGAAGACTTTCTACATTGCCCACCTGATCATGAAGGGATTCACATCCAGATCAAGGGAGGTCATTGTACCCCTGTACTCTTCACTTATCAGACCAATGATCGAGTACAATGCCCCATCCGGAATGTACCTAACCCGACACCTGCAGTAGTTGGAAGGACCCCAAACGTTCCCCACCAAAAGGATAAAGGGGCTCAAACATATGTCACACGCTGCCCGACTGAAGGGGCTCCGGCACTATACAGTTGCATACCGTCTGCTCCGAGGTGATCTGTGCCTGACATACAAGGCCATGTCCAACCCGGAATTAATGGACATGCTCCACCTCATATGATCCAAATCAACCAGAGCCACGAGAGCAAGTGACACAACCCTCAACACGGATATAAATAGGATGTGCTGGAGGGACAGGTTCATCACCCAGAGACTCCCTACACTATGGAACAGACTCCCAGTCCTTGTGAGGCAGAGCCCCTCACTGACTCTGTTCAAGAGAAAGCTTGACGAGTGGATGGGAGATCATAGGTATACCCCGGGAATCATCTCTGTGTCACTGCTGGACAGAGGCACAGCAAACTAATGGGTATAGTATCCTCATCCTAAGGGGTGATGAAAGCCACACACACTCTGGCTAGGCTTATAAATGCCGTAGGGCAGATAGCCTTAGTATGTACCTATGCACCTATGAACCTATGTAGGTGTCCAGGCAGGTTGCAGGTACATGTGGTATGCTGATATTGCCAGATGTGCCTGTGGGTAATCCACAGCTACACGTGGGGGACCGATAACAGTGCTCTCTGTAGGCACATGTGAGTACACCATCGGAGGGTTTCAGGTTATCAAAACCAACATGGTGCTACACATGTAACCGTCACACATACCGTGAACACAGCTCAATGCATGCTGCACCTGCACTACATGGTATGTCTGCTGCATGTTGACAGTACACAACCCACTTCACATACGCACCAGTCAGTTTTCATACACAACCACTGCAACATACACATCACACGCTATGTATACACAGGTATCACATACACCTCTCACTAGCTTGTCCAACCTGTGCATCAGAATATATTTGCATAACCCTGCACTGATGGTGTGGATGACAGGGATGCGGCAGAGGCTTCATCATATGCACAGGGGATATGTCTGCCAGGGGCATAGGCTGCACCAATGGACGACATCATGTGTGTGTGTAAGGGCCGGTGAGTTTATTGGGCATGACTGTGCAGAATGCATGTGGATGTGGTGGAGCCCTACAGTTGTGTCTGCCGTGTGTGGGTATGTGTGTACACAGTTCAGCCATATGTGATGCCTACATGGGGTATAATTGGCAGCCCCAGACTGTACAGTGCAGGTTGTATGGCTCACTGTGACCGTCTGCGGCCACGTGACCCGTGCCTGCCTGGGCTCACACGGGCACTACCGGGTGGAGGTATAGAGTGGCTACTCTCCGATGACACATGTCCGCTGGAACCGTGTCCACGCTGGGACTGGCCAGGGCCACGTCCACGTGGCCTGCTGTGACCTGGTGTGGACGGTGTAGCACCAGCTGCACTGCTGCTGCTACCGGCACTGTGTGAGTGGGCATTAGAGGTGGCACGCACATGTCGACCTACACTAGGTGGTGTTGCTGGCCTACGCCCATGTGTCCTACGCCTCACCCCTACCAGGTGTTCCAGCACAGACAGCTCATGGATTGCCATGCCTCGGTTGAGGATTCCAACCATCTCACCTAATTGCCTATCCAGTACATTAGCAATCTGCTGTTGAGCATTCGCCAATGACTGGATGTTGTCATTTAGGGAATGGATTGCAGCCCTCTGCAGCCTCTGCCCTTCTTGGTTCTGCTGTTCTGCACATGCCTGTGCCGCCATTACAGTCTGGAACATGCATCTGGTGATACCAGCTGCTGCGCCCTGTACAGCAGGTGCATGTCTGCCAGAGGTCCTCCTATGAGCAGCACCAGCCACATGCCTGTGTGGCACATCACCAGTCATTACACTGGCAACATGGTGTGTAGGCGCACCTTCTGTAGCCACCACACATTCCTGCTCAATGCCAACAGACGCTGACTGTCCTTCCTCTATGGGCAATGGTGATGTGGTATGTGTCGGCATCAGAACCATGTGCGGGATGAGGGGACATAGGTGGGATGGTAACCAATGGCACAGCTTCTGCCCTTGACAACCCTGCCTGTACCTCATGCATATGGTCATCACCGCTAGTATCTGTGGGGACACTAACATCAGATGGACCGCAGGAGGGGAACGCACCTACACCACCTGTGAATACAAAGACATACTGTAAGGTACATTACACACACGCAGACCCACACACACGCAGACACACACACACACACACACATGCAGACACACACACAGACACACACACGCAGACACACACACACGCAGACACACACACACAGACACACACACACACACACACACACACACACACACACACACACACACACACACACACACCATGCATGTGATATTGCAGATGGCATGCAGCATTCCCACACTACAGCACAGGGAATGCAGCCCAGACATTAATAGTGTTAGTATGCATACTGCCCTGGGGTGCACACTACATCAAGCAGGTGTCATATCAGTAGGCATGCAGTACACACAATCATGGTAGTTTGCATGCATCACCGTGATACACCAAGTGGCCACAGACAGGTTAACAGTACACATGGCTGATGTTACCTTGACATGTAATCCGCCGACATGTGCGGTAACACGTGGACATGTGTGACAATGGTGTCCCGCCACATGCACCACATCATAATGGGCTTTACAGTGCAGTGTTGTGTGTACAGCCTACAGATAGAATGCATGTTTAGCAAATATGTCTGTGCAGGTGTGGTTAGTGTGAGCTGTGTACATAGCTATACAGTGGGGAGTACAGGCACTGTGCCACTGCATGGCAACAGGACGCATGTATGTTGCTGTGTGATGCATAACATGGACGCATTGCATTGCCATGACTGCAACACAGTCATGCTGTTCCACAGCACATATATGGTAGACATCGGTGGCACCTCCGGTGGCTGCAGACAGGCATTCCGGTTGTCTGTTGTACCACAACAAATGTACAGGTGGTCCACTACGGCTATGATTGCACTATGTGTGGACAATGTGCAACGGTGTCTATCCACATCAGATGTACTGTGTGGCAACATGCCTGTGGCTATCACCCATTGCCATGTGTGACTGGGTCTTGGACAATTGTGTGTGATGGGCATCGTGTACCCATTCCTGTGGTGTCCCATGTGACATACACCCATACATGTCGGTGGTGTCACAATCCAGAGGGCTATGCAGACAACAGTGTGGATGTTTGCTATGTCGGGTGTAGGTCATGTGATGGTGTGACAATATTTCAGACAGAACACCACGGGCGTGGGACATGGGTGGCGTGTCACAACGTGTGCACACAATGCAGGGGCATATGTCACATTGGTGACACCTGTGTGCTGTCCAGATCACTGCTCACTGTGTGGTACTGTGTGCATACCACGAATGGTGTTCCAATGCATACTACATATGCATCCATTGTAGAACACCTCCACCGTTGTATGCATAGCTGACCACACATATCACACTGACAGGTACTGTGGTTTCATGCCGGTGTATGATAACGGTTGTATCTACTGCACACGGGTGACATGTGTGTGTCTGGTGGTGCAACCTGTATACCGTGACTGGAACACAACCCAGGTGTGCATGTTATACCTGGCCACATGGCAAATAACTCTACACTGTAACATGCCTGTTACTAACAACAGTCTCACCTGCGACGGACCCATGTCTGTGTGACACGCCAGAGGTACCTGTATAGGGGCGACACAACAGTATAAACATTATCCATGACTGTATGACAGCCACAGTTCGCACTGTGCATGTCACATCATGTACCTGTGTGATAGCATGTGGTATGCACACGTCTGCAAACACAACGTAGCATACTGTAGTATGCAGCTTGTGTGCCCATATACCTGGCATGTGTTGTTACTTTACATGATGTACAGTGACACCTACACCTACAGTGGATATCATACTCATATGCAAGACTGACTTACCAGGCAGCTCCAGGCTCATTGGTTGGGAGACACCCACCTCCACGATGGCGGCTAGTGTTTCTGCATGCTGTTCCCTGGGTGTCCCCAGACTGGCCAGGAGCTCCTCCATGTATGTGAGTGGGGGCTGGGTTGGTGGCCCACCACCTGTTCCACCTTGTTCTCTGGCGATTGCGGCAGCATGCTGTTTTGCGTGCCATATGAGGTCCATGCAGTGTCAGCGTATCTGCTGGTAGGTGCGGTTGTTGCCACCCATGTCATTCACCCTCCTGCGCATATCCTGCCACAGGTCATCCCGCTGCTGCGCTTGCTGTGGAACATGGCTGAATAGCAGGTCATAGTTGTCATGGAGCAACGGTATGATTACTTCATCCTCCTGGCGGCTGAAGGCTGGCAGTCGTGAACGAGGCATTATCTGTAAGACATAATGATGGTAACAGGTTACATTCACACTGATGTACTGGCATACTGCTGAACATACATTGCTATGACATGTACGACATCTGCACAGTAATCTCTGAGATGCATCATGACACTGACACAGCTGACGTGTTGCTGTCACACCTGTCACACCGTTATGCAGTGTGTATCATATCATATCTCTGTGTCAACCCATCACACTGTACATACCCCATGTTGATGGTAACCTGCTGTGGACATGAGTACCTGCCTGCACCTGTGTTCATACCAATCAGCACGTGGCCCGATGTGTGCACAGTTCTACTGTTCACCTGGATGCTGTGTATATGTAACTAGGCATCACAGACGCAGCTGTTATGGACATCAGCGGTGGCACTGCACACATACACATGGACACCTGTACATGCATGTGTTGTGCCATATACATCTACTCAGCACTGTACAGGTGTTGGATAACCTGCCACGGCTCGCCTGTATTGCACATGTGATATACATGGGACAATGTCTAATCATATGACATTAGCAGGGATGGTCATACATAGCATGTGCGCGCGCACGTTGTACATGCTGACACACAGCACTTGTGACACCACAAGGTGCATCAGTGCCACATTACTGATCTGGTCAGTTGATAGTGCAAGTGCCATGTGGCCATCGCACCATGTATGACTGTGATGGCATGTGTAGCCTTGCTGGACAGGGCTGCATGGTATGGCAGGGTATATCACATACATGGCACAGGGATGTGTCCCGCCTGTGGGATACCAGTATTGGGAGGGTGGCTGTCCATTCCATATGTCATTACAATGGGTATATGGACATGTCGCATGTCTATCATCATGGTGTGGACAATGGCCTTCTGCAATGTAGGCAGCATGCTGCTTGGTGGGGGTGTGTATGGTGCATGCTGGTATCGCACATCCATGCATACACATTACCCCTGACAGGTGCTATGTGCTGTGATATTGTTCAACACAGTGCTGTATGTGCCCATGCACATGGATGGTACCCCGGTCTGACATGGGTACCACATATGTCTACATCCAGTGCCTGCTGCCACCACCATGTCGGCAGGTGCACCGCACAGCACCATCCCTCCCACAGGGACCATGGTGTTGAGCACAGCCTAGGTATTCATTTATGGGGACGGGGATGTTCACATAGCGGGGGCACTGCTGGTATCATCCATCAGACCATACACGTATGACGCACACCTCACACACACAGCCCATTCAGTATGTTGTTCGCAACACTGACACAGCTATACTGCTAGGCCAGGACCATTCCCAGCTGTACATACACAGATGCATAACACATCTGTCTGTGGCATGGGCTACAATGACGGTGGGGTTCAACACATACCGTGTTCGACTGTGGCTGGCGCTGATGTTCTGTGCACATGTCAACATAGTAACCCTGTTCTACTGTAGCCAGCGGTGATGTGCTGTGCACATGTCAATGCTGCACATTGTGTTGGTGTCTGTCTGTCAACAGGCCAGTGGTGGAACACGCAAGGGTATTTGTAATCAAACATGCATGCCGCCCTGTACAGCTGTACTGCTAACATCTCAGGTGCTAATGTGTAATGAACATGCACACCTTACCCGGAAAGGTGATAGTGGATTGCCACCCGTACCCATCACCTCTTGTGGGTTGCTATTATCCAAAACCCTATTTGTATTGTATGTTCAGGCTATGCACCTGTGCAGGACATGTGGGCATGTAATGCGCTACTGCGTACCTTTGCACCCATTGCACAACATGTCACACAGGTACACTGGCAGCCATACACTTCACAGCTTGATGAAGGTACGACAGGTGTTGTACACACGTAACACATATCCTGTGGGACATGGTCGTATGTACAGGCATGTCCGACAGTCACGTACCAGTGCTACCCCTATATGACGGATATGCCGTACATGTGGCAATACAGCAACTGTCACATGTACTCGTGCAATGCCCCCCTACCAACATGGAGCGGTACTGCCTGTGGGGGATGTGCGTCTGCATCCATGCTGTGCCCATAGCTGTCAGTTGTACATCATTACGTGCAACGTACCTCATTTGGTGTTCTAACGGGTGCATGTTCATCACGGCTCCACATTGGTTGGGTCTGTCACACAGTCATTGTTGTACATGGTTTACATGCCAGCCATGGCTTACTATATGTGAATCAATGTAATTCATTGGGATACCATAATTATACATTAGAGCAGCGTATTCCAGCCATCATATAGCCTTCCTAGATGACACTGTTAGCCAGCCAGTAGTAGGTGTTCCGCCATCTGCACATTAATCACACAGTACGAGGGCTACTGTTACCCATTCTGGGAACAGGGTGCTGACAGCTGTGGATGGGTGTGATGCTGTCGACAACCATGACTGCACCTGATGATCACGTCTGGATGGGTAACATTCACAACACACACCTACCTTCACGTAGTACCACATCATCTACAACAATGGACATTCCTGCCAGAACAATGTATGCAGTATGTCTGTATGACCACTGTAGGCACCACTGGTGGCCCCCAGCATGGCAGCCAACAGCACCAGTCTATATCCCGCAGACCCATGCGTTACACCATTCACAATGCACCAGTCACGGATGACCCTGTTGTGGATCACATTGCAGTTCCACACATCATGTTACACAAGGCATCATGCACTGAGATGTTGCGGACAGGTGAACAGCTCTGCAACTCAACATACGCACACATGACACATCACCTGGTACAATATATCTTGCATACAACATGTTATTGCGACTGCCCTGTGATGGCAATACACAGACTACGTGTACTGGGACATGCGATGGCTCACCGGTGTTATAGCCCTCTGGGTGTGTGTCTAGCCAAGTGTACAGTAGGCAGTGGTCTGAACACAGGGACACTGTACATTGACCTACTGTGTCACTGCAACTGTTGCCTATGCTCCTACTGTTATTGTACAGGCATGTGGTATCTGACCGCTATGACAGTCCTGGTCGACCACAATGCTGTGGCACTCATGACCTGCAGCCATCGGCCTGGGGTGTGGAGCACACATGTACATCTTCACATGCTATACTGCCTCTGTGGCAGCTTCACATAACTGTCTCCGGCAGGGCTGTAACAGGCAGGCATGGCATGGGGTCATGTGGCACAATGCTTGCATCTTCCACTGTGCTGCACACAAGCGAGGCACGCACACTATTGCACCACTCACATATCTCTGCGGTGACTGGGACCTGCCTCCATGCTCTGCGTAGCACGCCTGTGAGTACGGATTGTACACGGATCGTACCTCCCAGGCACATACCTGGACTGGAACACCCACAGGTGAGGGGTTCACACATCACACAGTGTTTTGCACACATCCTGGATAGTTGCCTAACACAATGCATCATAGGTGTTCCATGTGCAGATACCCGTGTTTGTGACTGCTGTACACATTGTAACACGCGACAGAGTCGACATTGTACACCACAGGTTACATACCGTCTGTGTTGTTATACTGTACATTGGGCCTCAGACAGCTAATACTGCCATGTGCTGACAGCAACCCACACTTCCCTGGAATAGAAACCCATGTACCTACACATGCTCGAGTCATGCACTCCGCTCAGCTGGATGACACATTACACAACACATACCATACCTACATTACCCTTAGCATGCACAATACCTCCATGTGACTGGTGTGACGCACCTGGGGTTATCCCCTCTTTGGTGGATTAAACACATATGCTACACGGCCCTGCTAGCCACACTGTGGAAACACACCCATCGCAGCATACACAGAACATGTGTACTACAACCAGTACTACTGACGTCTGCTGACAGCAGTTGTTAATGGCATGACACCCCAGCAGATGGACAGTGCACATACATATGCTGACACATACCACAGTGCGCTTCCGTAGCATATACACAATTGCAGACACCATGCTATTCTACACAGAGACATGGTGGTACTGACCTGTTCACAGACGCCACTGTGGTGGTCCTGTTCCATGCACATATAATGCACAACCACATGTGCAGGCTGTTGCACAGTGGTGTACATTCACATGTGTGGGGTGCATCACTTGTCAGCCATGGTGGGTCCTCGAAGTCCATGATCACATACTCCAAGGCTAGCTACCTAAACATGACTGCAGCACATTGAGGTGTGGGGCCTCAGGCATTGTGGTGGTATGTCTGTATTGTTTGGCTACATCCACATCTGATGTCACATACAATAGTCACCCAGGCATTGCAGGCCGAGCTACTGTTGGCAACGTGCCAGGCGATGGCATACTTACTGACAATACACCCTCTCACTCACTACAGGGTCGCAATCCATACATGAACATCGTAGTGTCCCTGTGGACACATACACGGTATTGACATGCACACGATATGTCCTGGGACGCTGGCCCGATGTCACCTTCCGATGTCCCTGGCTGTAATGTCCCACAAACCTGTTCGGTATATGTCTCCGCACCAGGCCACTATGTTCACTGCTAGCCTGTTGTCGGACATTGTGTACCCTGACCGCCGCACAGCGGCATTTCTCGCACTACCTACAGGTGGCACTGCATTGCACGTGTGGGACTGTAGTCATACACCCATGACTGGACCATTCTGAATGGCAATGGGGCACATCCTCACGAACGTGATTCCCACACGCATTGATGGCCTCCAGGCCTTTCCTAGCACCCATGTTGGGCTTGTGTATGCCACAGCATGGCACATACACATGCTGGCCACCTGTCATACCATTGCATGGGCGGTTGGGGTGGTACGGAGGCCGACACATCAGACGTTGTCCTCACATTGCCCTTCAGCACCATTCCACGGTCTGGTATTGGCAACTTACAGATCCAACTGCACATCATACCCTGTGTCTCAGGATGTTATGCTATGTGGCTCATGGACAGGACACACAGTGGTGCGAGCATACCATAGTACCTACTACATGTCAGGTACATATGGCATTACACAGTCCTCAGTCATGGGGCCCCTCATGCTCACTATATGCTTACATACAGAACATGCTGTCACAGAGTACTGTCCATGCCTAGATATCCCACGCCTACATACCAAGTGCCATTATTGCTCCACCAGCTCATACCGATACCAACCATACGGGTGTCAGTGTGGCGGATACATCATATGAGTATCATGGCATCGGGATGCATGACACATGGTGCATGCACATCACCTTTGCATAACAACATTCACCCACTGACTATCACATGGATACTGGTCCCGTACATACATATCACATTGTACATGGTTGCTGTACATACATATTCCACACACAGTCCTGTGGTTACCGTATTCCACTGTGGCATGGATACCCTTCTGCAAGGCCACACCTATCTGTACTGTGTGTGATGCTGGTACATAGGTAGCCATTGTACCTGTGAAATACACACATCTACACACAGTCAAGGGTACAATACCACATTTATGGTGTACCTTTAACAACAGCTACAGCTTTACATGGCACAACATTGTCATGCCACAATGTTTACCAGGCTCAGACGGTTTACATATGCGGCTGACATACGGACAACACATCTGTACACATCTGCATACCACATACTCAGGGGTGTCTTCTGCTCTGACACGGCCCATGTCCTCCACATTACTGATGCATATATTCCTCATACATGACATCTGCGGTGGGCAGTGTGAACGGACTGCTCCTGGATATGTGCACACATGCCACACTGCATGGGCTGGGCTTCTGTGTTACTTCCACAAACACAACACACACCATGCTGTGGAACATAGGTCCTGTGCACATCCCGCAGGGACACACAGTAGCACTGTTCATGTGATACCTCCCTTGCTGTTTGAGTGACACATAGTCCTGGTACCACCGCAGCAGCAGTACTGTGTAGATGTGCAGTTGACACCCGCCTCTGCTGTTCACAGGACACTACCATGGGGAGGTGACACCACTGTGTACACTGCACATGTGTTTACACATGGACCTGCCAGACTGCATTGTTGCCCACTGTGCACCTGTGCAGCTGCTACAGGTCCTTTGGGCATGGTTACTTGGTGTCCCTTCCAGTTCGGCTAGCTATCATGCTACTACTCTGTCCCATACCTACAGGCCATATGTATCCTGTTATTGTACATACCAATAGGCGATACCTGTGTTATGCATGATATGCCTGTGATACTGTGTATGATATCTGTCATATCTACCTAGACAGCTTTACATTACACATATTTCACATAGTATCCCCTAATGCAGGGCATACTTGCACGTCGGCCGCACCTTACGTATGACATCAATGGTATATGCCCATACACATGTGTGCTGTGACAGTATACATACATGTCCTATCCCCTGCTATGGCACTTCCTTGTTGGACATCCACTGCCAGCAACGGCGTGTGGTATGGCATTGTTCTCTCTAATGCCCCCCTGTGGCAGCCCTTGTGGTGTCTCCGCTGTGTACATGATGTCCCACTGCTGTACACATGGTGTCCACAAGCGTTGGTATGCTCGGCAGGGTATCACTACATAACTACCTTTCACCACTTTCTGCATTACGTACAAGTGTAATTAATTACAACCACCATTCACATACAGTACAGCTTCGTCATACACATCATGCGTTACACAACCGTACATATCGTGTGTTCTACATACCTTGTCGGTGTTTCGTTCCGTGTTTCGTTCCGTGTATCGTTTTTCCATTTTGTTTCACTTTCGGTTGTACACTGCTGGTTTGGTATGAGCATACGGTTTGAATATCCTGCGAGTCATCCTTATATCCGTCGATACCTGCAACATGTGAATTCATCCCACCAACTGCTGTTCCTCAGTGAGTAATTACGTGCATATCACCTGTGCATCTACTCCATTCGCAAATTACGCGTCGATACTGTGGTATAATTGGATTCCTCACCTGGGCATTGGCTATTTGCCCTACCTTCGTGGAGATGGTCTGTATTGTGTTATGTTATGTGTAACTGCAACCGCTATGCGTGGCGACAGGTATATTTCGAAGTAATGTTACCCGTGGATTGTGTGTGTAGGGTGTAGTATTTGGTTCGACATGTGGGTGTCCCTGTCCTGACGACGAATGATAATGGAGTATTGCATTCAAAACTGTAACATGGCTGTTGTATTCCTTTATATGACGCATGCAAGTATGCATCCGCCTTTAATTGTGTCTCCCACGCGAGATGTTGTGGTTATGCAGATGTCATTGACTGACTGTATGTTTGTGCTGCTATTACGGTTTGTATTCCTTTAATATCTACGGTGGGGGATATCGGTGGTTGTACATGACGGATACGGGTTGTGGGCCTTGCATCTCTACATATACAGTATAGTTGTCTGTGTGCTCCATCCCTACCTGGAGAGTTAACAGTTAATAGTCTTTTGTTATGGAAGTGTAGCTTGGGCTGTTGTTAATTGGTTCCAATATCGTCTGCAGGTGGCCTTGCTGCATGTATACCCCTGTAACTTCTGTGGTATATCAGCGGCTATGTGTACATGCGTAATTACGTGCATATCACCTGTGCATCTACTCCATTTGGTAATTACGCGTCGATACTGGGGTATAATTGGATTCTCCACCTGGGCATTGGATATTCGCCCTACCTTCGTGGGGATGGTCTGTATTGTCTTATGTTATGTGTGACTGCATCTGCTATGCATGGGAACAAGTATGGTCTGCATTCATGTCACCCATGGATTGTGTGTGACAGGTGTAGTATTTGTTTCAACAAGTGGGTGTACCTGTCCTGCCGACGTATAATAACGGAGTATTGCATTCATAACTGTAACATGGCTATTGATTGCATTTCTACAATGCATGCAATTATGCAGCCGCCTTTAATTGTGTCCCCCACGCGATATGTTGTGGTTATGCAGATGTCATTGACTGACTGTATGTTTGTGCTGCTGTTACTGTTTGTATTCCTTTATTATGTACAGTGGGGGATGTCGGCGGTTGTACGTCACGGATACGGTTTATGGGCCTTGCATCTCTACATAACCAGTATAGTTGCCTGTGTGCTCCGTCCCTACTTGGAGAGTTGACAGTTAATTGTCTTTTGTTATGGGATTGTTGGTTGGGCTGTTGTCATGTGGTGTCGGTATCGCCTGCGGGTGAGCTTGATGCATGTATACCTCCGTAACATCTGTGGTATATCAGCGGTTGTGTGTACGTGACATTGTGGTCCTGTTGTTGGGATAGCCTGTTTGCCAGTGGTTGCCACATATTCAGATGGGGATTGATTGTTAGACACTTGTGGAACACACAACGGTGTTTACGGGCCGACATGTGGCCACGGTCAGTACTGGGGTAGCACATACGTATTTCCGCGGTACATACCTATTGCCGTATGACTTTGCCGACATATCTTATTGCAATTAACATATCGGTGTCGTACATACAGGCATGACTATTACATACGTCCTTTCCATTTCATATGGGATATATTCCTGTGCTACCATCTAGGACATTTTCACTTTGTATCGTTCTACGTCACGACACACCTAGCCAGGGTGGGGCTGTCACTACTACTTTGGGACTAGTAGTGTACATATGCCTGAGGCTAGTTTACCGTATGCCTACGCCTAATATTCCGCTCTGCCTCTAACGTGGCACCAACATACACATGTTGCAGACACACACACATTACACTCACACAGCGACGCACACGGCACCCTCACTGCACACGTACACATACTACGGCACTCACGGGGACGGTTGCACACAGTACCTACGTGGACCGCAACACCGGTGGCGGTGTCTACCTCTCCCTTCATATCATCATACTATTACATGCGCATGTACTGTTACAGTACTGTGGTCTGGCGATCTTTCCGCCTCGCGGTTATGCATATCGGTATGTTACCCATTCCATGGTTGGCGGTATCCTCTTATGTTGAACCTCCCGGATGTTCAGGTTGTCGTTTCACTATGTATACTATGTACAGATATCGCGGGTTACATCTCAGTCACCTTATATCCCTCTAATTCCCTGTCTTAACTGTAATATATATATGTATATGTGTACATATATTTATATATATATATATAATTATATCTATCTACATATATATATATATATATATATATATATATATATATATATATATATATACACACATATATATATATATATATATATATATATATATATATATATATATATGTATACATCTAGCGGCGAACGTGGCAGGCATACAGCAACGCCGTATGCTGTAGGACCCGCGTACTGTTCAGGTGTTGGTGTTACATGCTCCACTGGCTGTTGGGTGTACAGTGTTTGGAGGCCACCCATACAGTGCACTTTACAGGTGGTCATGTTTGTGTGCCATCCATTTCACTGTGTGTGCAGGTAGGGAGGTGTCAGTCCATGGGGCCTACGCTGTCAGAGTATGTGCTATACGTTCCCTCTTTGCCAAGGCGTAGGCATATTGGGTACACCTCCGTCTGCCTACTGGGGCTGGCACAGTGTGTTCCTGGTCTGGAACCCTCTGTGCCTGGACTGGCCTTGGCAGTTGTGGTGGGCTTTGTGGCCCTTCACCGTTATGTCCCTGCAGCAGCTGCTTCCGCAGGATCATATTATGTAGCATGGCACATACTATGAATATGTGGGCACATGTGCCTGGAGAGTACTGCAAGGCACCACCAGATGTATCCAAGCACCGGAACCGTGATTTCAGCATCCCGAACACACGCTCTATGATTATTCTGGTTTGTGCGTGTGCCTCATTATGGCGTTCTTGCATGTGTGTGTGCGCATTTCTGATGGGAGTCATCATCCACGGCTCCAGTGCATAGCCAGCATCCCCCACGAGATGGCCTTGTGGGATGTCCCCCCTGGCAAATACCTGGTACAGCTGCGAGGCATGCCAGATATGGGAGTCGTGGTAGCTTCCAGGGCTGCCAGCACACACATCCATGATAATGCCCTGAGCATTGCACACGACCTGGCAATTGATGGAGGGGAATCCCTTGTGGTTTATGTGGCGTCTACCCTGCTCGCCAGGTGGTGACTTGATTTGTATGTGCGTACAGTCTATCGTACCCAGTACCTCTGGGTATTGTGCCACATGGTGGAAGTGGCGCATATTGCTAGCCAAATCCTCCTGAGATCTGGGGAAGTATATATGCTCATTGGCATGTGGTAACATGGCATCCAGGAACTGGTGTAGTACCCTGGATGCTGATGCCTGTGAGATGCCCATTATATCTCCAGTTGGCCTTTGAAAGGTACCTGTGGCCAGTATTCGCAAGCTTACACATACCTTTGTGTCCACTGGGATGGGTTCCCTCTGTTGTTTCTTGTTCTCAGGCGTGGCGGCACAGCTCCACTATTTGCTGTAACGTGTCCCTGTCCACCCTGTAACGCTCTACTATCTCCAGGTCTTGTAGCCCCTGGTAGGTTACCCTTGGTCTGAACACTCTCCTTCTCCTCTGAGGCCTACGGTGGTTGTCGGCACCCTCCTCCACAACACCGTCTGTCTCTAACACATGCTGATGGATCACAGCCACGGCAGCACCCAACATGTACATTTTAAAAGTTCCCCGTGTGTTTACACCTATGGTGCGGCATTTGGGAATACACGGCTGTGTGTTGTGTGCGTTCACACTTTATATTATTGTGCTGTGCACACCGATGATGTCATAGGGTGTGTTTGTACGGCTGTATCTGGGGGTTATCTTCCATGTTTTACCGATGGAACTACAACGCTGTTGCCTTTGGTGTTGCATTACTCTTGCCTGCCATGGATTACCTTTCGACCTTCCCTTACTATTTCTGCATGCTGCACCTACTATTTTCTGGCATGCATCCTGCAGAGCACTGTCATGTGTACTTTCTGGGACATGGCATATCATGCGTATTGTGTGCTGCCTGTCTGCTTTGCTCTGCTGTGTCAGGTCTTCTATCTTTGCAATCTGCTACCTCCCCTACTTTCTTTGCATTCATATGCCTCCCCTATCCCGTTTTGCAGGTTTCTGCATGCAGAGTTGTCAGCTGCCGCCAATTGGCCTTCGTGGGTTGATTAGTGTTGATTGCTCATTAGTACTCCAATTACACTTCTTCCGCATTTCCTCATATTCTTAACATCACCTTCCTGTTTCCGATGTTGTTTGCGGGGTGAGCGTCACATGACTAGGTTAAGGGAACGTAGTCATCCTCGTGCACATGCACTTCTGCGCACATTGTGTGCTCTCAGCTGAACTATTACCCCACATCCCGGTCCTGCAGCTGTGATTTGCGATGTACAGCCCAGGTTTGCTGTGCTCCAATGTGCTTCCTGCTAAGGTGGCACACCCCTCTGCAGATGACATGTATTCCCTCTAAGCCACTCCTCGGTGTATTACCGCTGCACCATTTGGTACAGCCTTACGCCGGTGGGGATTTGCGATTCAGTATTATCTGCCTCATTTGCATGGCATTGACTACTAATTCATAGTTACCACGCCGAACACTGCCGCGAGTCCTTGGCAACCCTTGCACCGTGGTTGTGGCGTTCCATGCATACCATGGTGTATTATGCTGTGACCCTGCTGTGTATTACGCTGCTGTTTTATAACCTTGTTATATTATTTCATTGTATTGCACCTTCCGCAAACATGTCCTAGGGTTCTGATGTGAGTTGCTGTGGACATGCTATTTAAGTTGTTATTTACATGTTGTGCATGTTTTCTTTTGACATTCTCTGTGTATTTCGCCATTGGCATATGGTAACAGTGTGACACCTGGGTCTGACACTCTTCCGTTACTCCTATGTTCTGTTTGGGAAAATGTAAACCGTTTTTTTTTGGTTTACATTGCCGTGGGCTTATGCTACGCCTGCGCCACTTCGTGAATCGCTATATGCCTTCATTTGCATGGTGCAACACCATGCATGGGGTGTTTAGCATACCTACGCCGGGGGCTGCGCAGATCCGGTGCACGCCGGTAGTGCACGTGGGATTGGATCGTACCTGAATCGCTCGGCGGCCATATTTGGCATTGTAACGCCTACGCTATGCGTGCGCCTGGCGCAAGGTTCATGAATCCCGGGGTATGTTTTTTTAGAAGTAAAAATCATTAAAGATGTTTCTAAACATGATATTTAGGAAAATGTATACTTGGTTTACTATTTACCCACTTACCTGACTTACATGAAATACTCAGTCAATGTTTTTAATATTTTTAATCATGGATAGCTACACATTTAACTTGTTTAAAGGGATTCACAGGCCTTATCACAAGCAGGCTGATCCCTTCTCTTATGGGCTCAATGTAGAAGAAAAACATACTGCTACATTGACATCATGTACATGGATGCACGTTCACATCTGTGTTACATTTTGTGAAGAGGGAGCTGTTGAGGTTTTTCCACTATCTTGCTATTAAGAAAATGTTTGTATTTAAAGGGACTAATGTAGTAGCTGATTTTTCAGTTGCCCTTATCCTGTTTTTATCTTACAGATTCTCTGTATCAATCCACTCCCAATATACAAATTATAGTATGTCTTTCACCTAGTGCAGGGTTTGCTTTTGTACTCCTTTGTTTTGTTGTTTTGTTTATTGCAAATGTCCAAAAGTCTGTAGCAGTTTAGCAGTTCTGCCACCTCTTTTGGGATACTACAAAACCTCCTACTGCCTAAGGTTATGTTACAAAGTGGATTCATTGTTAGATCTAATGAAGTCTTTGGACAAAATTGCCTATCTGAGATAAATTTATCCTTCTGCATATAGTGGTATTCCTCCTCTGGCTTGTTTGCTGTCAGATGCTTAGCCCCCCCCCCCCCCCCAAGACTAACACTGCCATCTCCACAGCTTTTGACATTTCTAGTGGAAAACAAGCAACTCATTCTTTCAACTAAGAAGGACATTACTACTTGTTACTGTGGTGTATGTGAACCTTTATCTATAAGCTTAGCTGAGACAAGGCAATATTTTTGTATAAACAAGAAATGAGTGAATACCTTAACTGTACTAATTGTGGCAGCAGCTAGTTCATTTTATATGCCTTACTCCTACATTTTACCATAGGATGCACTCGCCCCAAAAATACCAACTATTCTTCCATTACAATTTACTCTGCCAGATGTACCTCTGCTATTGCCATCTCCACAGACAATCTCATTACCCTTCTTTTCTGCCTTTGTTTCTCCTTTTCTCCATTCTGAATATTTTATTTATTTTCATTTTATTTTACATTTGTTAACTGGGATGGTCCGACTGGACACAGGTCCATTTTCAGCAGAGGCACTAGGAGAAAAGCTCCACAGTAAGAAAAATTTTACACAATATGTTAAAATACTATATACAGAACATTTTCAAACAATATGTTAAAATATAGTATACAGCATAAGACATAACAAGACCTATATATACAGGAAAAAATAGTTACACATGGTTAATAACAGAATGTTTGTTTGTGTCTTTTGGCTTTTCCTGGTTAGGGGTCACCACAGCGGAACTCCGGTCTGCTCATGATTGGCAGTTGATTTTTACGTACCGGCTTGCCAGGCCTGATGCACAACCTTCAACAAAGGTACGCCCATTCACACATATCTCCACGCAAAAGACGCTCTAGCTGAGAATCGAACAGGGCAGCATATTACTGTGAGGTGACAACGCTGGTATACAAATTCAATCAGCATTAGGAGAAGACCTAGACTGTAATATATATTACAGTAGGTATATTGGGAAGTGAGGTATATAAGTGGAATAATTTGAGGACTTATGCAATACATGGAGATAGCCACTTATTGTTTAAGTGTGTTCTAAGTGAGTTTTTAAAGTGAGAAGAGGTAGGGTCAGAAATCAGAGCAGGAGGGAGATTATTCCAGGTTCTAGCTATGGAGTGGGAGAACAGTGCTTTTCCAGCAGTATTGTTAGCCCTAGAGATACAGAGAGGGGTTTGTCGGAAGATCGGAGAGGACGATTTGTATTATAGTGGGTGAGAAGTTGGCCTAGTGTAGGGTTTTTTTATGGATGTATTACCACATTATAGGCAATGACTAATTGGTGATAGGTTAGTAGCTGGGGAAGTTCCAGCCATTGCAGCTCTCTTACAGCCTGGCAATGGTGGGTTCTAAAGGTGGAGTTGTTTGCAAACTTGGCAATTTTATTATAACATGATTCAAGTCTGGAAAGGTCAAGTTTTCTAAAATGGGTAAGAATTGGAGCAGCACACATTAGGGTAGACAAAAGGTGAGTTTGGGCTAGGGTAATTCATGCTTGTTTCAAGAGGGATTTTCTGTGCCTATATAGTGTTCCCATTTTTTATGGACCTTTTTGATAGTTTGTAAAATGTGGATATCGAAGTGTAGATTTTTATCAATTTCAACGCCTAGGAGTTTGGTATAATCAGAGGGAGAGATAATAGTGCAATTTTTGGAGGTGACAGTGAAGAATAGACAGGTGGAAATGGTTTTGTTGGGGGTGAAAAGTAGTAATTTGTTTTTATTAGGGTTTAGGATAAGTTGGATCTGAGTGATCTAACTTTCCACAGAGCTAAAGAATTCCTGAGTGAGTTGTTGTAGGGTGGGAAGTGATGGAGCTGAACAGATAAGAGATGAATCATCAGCATATTGTATAAGTGAAGCATGTTGTTTGGTGGTATGGAGATTATTGGTAAATATGGAGAAAAGAAGTGGGCCTAATATGAAGCCTTGTGGTACACCTATGGTAGTTGGGAGTAAGGGGGATAGTACACTTTGCCATTGGACAGATTATTGTCTATTTGAGAGATAGCTTTTAAACCAGGCTATAGCAGAAGGGGCAAAGGATAGGGATATCAGGGTGTCTGGTAGTAAGGAATGTGAAACCATGTCAAATGCTTTGGAGAGGTCCAGAAATATTGCAGATACAAAGTTGTTATTATTTCTATGTTGGTTGATCAGATTGGTGAAAGAGAGCAGAGTAGTGGTTGTGCTATGATGTTTGTCAGAAGCCATGCTGTGTGGGGGAGAGGAGATGGTGTGAGTTTAGGAATTGTGTTACCTGAGAATGTGTACATTTTTCTAGTATTTTAGATAAGGGGGATAGAATGGCAATGGGGCAATAATTTGAGTATTCATAATAGTTTCCACCTTTATGTAGTGGAATAATGCATGATACCTTCCATAGCTGTGGGACATATGCTTCTTGTATGGAGAGATTGATAAGAATAGAAATAGAATAGGATAAGGATTCAGCAGCTATTTTTAGGAAGTTGGCTGATAGATTGTCAGCAGCAAGGGTGGTAGATCTCAGTTTTAGGAGGTGTTTTTTAATTGTTATGGTGGGAACAGGTGAGCGTCTAAAGGATGGGATGTTGTCAGGGCATTTAGTTGGTTTATATGTAGGGCTGTTTTTGGATAGTTGGGAGGATAGTATTAAGATGGATTCTGTGAAATGGTGATTGAATTGGGAGGCAATGTCCTTGTTGTCATTCATGGAATTAGGAGTGGGAGTAATAGTTTTGCCTGGTTTTAGGAGAGAGTTAATGGCATGCCATAACTTTTGGGGATATTTTGAATATTTGTTTTGGATATTGAGGAAGTAATTTTGTCTATCGCGTTTAGTTTGTCTCTTGGCCTGATTTCTAAGTTGCAGGTAACTTTGTTTGGCTAGACTAGTATTGTATTTCTTCCAAATACTCCAAGCCTTATCCATTGACTTTAGAAGGGCTCTAGTTTCCCTAGTTAGCCATGGTACATAGTTTGACTTGGCTCTTATTTTCCTAATTGGTGCGAGTCTATCAAGAATATTGATGAGAATATTGTTGAAGTAGTCAATGGCTTAGTCTAGATTTAAGGTTTGTAGTGGTGAGTGGTATTGTAGTGAATACTATGTTTAATAGTTCTAATCTGTAATTAGATGTAGATATAAATAAAATAGGTATATAACGTATGTCAACAACACATTTGCTAACTTAACCAAGCTTTTTTATTTCTTTTCTCACAAAATTGCAGTGTTGCTAGCAAACAGAATTAAAGTCTTACCTGACAATTTCTGTAGAACTGATACCTCACTCCCTCCTCTGGTATGTGGGTCCCATTCAATTCTCCCTTGATCCCCTTGGGCTTATTCTGATATCCTACCTTAGCCCACCCCCAAATATCACCCAGCTTCACATCATCTACACTTATACTCCCACTACTCCTCCCCAATAACTGTTTCCATCTACTCTTACACATTGTTAAACTACTAAATATAGTTAAATCATATCCTTAGTTCAACCCATTTTCCCCACCTATCATATTAGAATCCCTCCTTCCTATCTCATCCTCTTTCTCAACTCTTCCACAAGCCTCTATTAATAATGTCAATACACTCCTTCTTCTGCCATCTATACTATTTCCACTCTTACTTAAGCCATCCAGCTTCCTTCTAGCCTTACCTTACTTCTCCTTCTCATCTCTCACATTGCATCTCCACCATCCAGAACTTTAAATAGACAAACTTCAACTGTTACTTCCGCTACAACAAGAAATTATTTTTTTCTCAGTGTCTCTGATATTTCACCTGGTTTATTTCACATACTATTCCAAACCTAAATCCTCAGCATACTTTCCTAACTTTAAGGCAAAACTCTTACCCATCAGGACAAATAATTTTATCACAAACAGACCTTATGTCTCCTGCAACCATCAGTGTGATGACATAACCCCAAACCCAGGTCATATACAGACTCCAACTCATTTACCCCCTATTAATATGCTAATCCTGGTGACAGTAAACTTTGAAAGCATATGTAATAAAATGCTTGGATTACCCATTATAACCCTGGTATCCTAGCTGGTACTGAAACCTGGCTTGCACCCAGTAGAAATGATTCTATTTTTTTCTCCGGTCTATAACATAATCATATCAGAGAGAAAACAAATGAAAGCATGTGCAATAGGCTTTCTCTTCCCCAATGCCTATACTGTAGCTTCCTACATAAATACCATCCCAAAATCCCCCACGACAAAATTCTTATTTCCTACCTAAAACTAAATTATACAAAAAGTATATGTAACCCAGAACTTTATAATTCTCCAGGGCATAACATTCCTATCTTTGAAGAAATACTATACTAGATCTCAGATACAAATACCAATCATTCTAGGAGATGTCAATGTTGACTGGCAGAACGTATCCTGTGACTTCCCAACTGCCAACATGAACCTTTCTGGGTTCACACTACTTATTAAATCACCAACCAGATATAATAAAAATAACAACCAATAATTCATCCTTGGTATACTTGCAGATATCTAACATGATGACCTACCAGCATATGACCATAGAACTAATCTTCAATTAACCAAGGAACATAAATATACAATTACCTTGAATCTCTCAAAATGTAACCAACAGTCCTTTGTTGAGTCACTAAAAGAAATGAACTGGTTAGTCCTAAAAACTCTAACACTAGATGAAGCAGTAGATCATTTCCCAGACATCATTAATACCTCAGCCTCTCTGCATGCAAAAATAATTAAATCCAATCATGCTGTTTGTTTCTCTGTGTCATTACAGGCCAAACAGAATAACACATGCCCTACTTTTCACTTAATACAGCACAAATGTGCTTTGTAAAGTCTTATCAATGTGTGAGTACATCTTTGATTTAGTGCATGACTCTACTGGATGTCTTGTGGCTCGTGAATTTCATCTTATAATTTGTAGTACACTTCTGTTTGCACTTATACTTATCCGTTAGCATTGTGCTTTTTAGCATTTTTATTACATACCATGTCCATTATAATAGAGTTCTAAAGTAATCATACTCACTAAAATCTCTATTCAACCACAGCCTCCAGACAGGCTTCAACCCTAGGGAATGGAGGACTGCAACTCTCATCCCTCTACACAAATGTGGACCTTCAACAGATCCAGGGAACTACAGACCCCATAAGTTTGACTAATCTTATATGCAAGGCCATGGAAAGAGCTATTGTGGACCTGATAAACAAAAACATAGGAAATTGTCAAACACTGAACACATCCCAGTTCAGTTTCGTTAAAGGCAGGTCATGCCTACTAAACTTGGTGGACTTCTTCAAGAAGGTCAGTAGAGCCATGGACAAGGGCAAAAAAGTGTATTCTGACTACCTTGACCTGATAAAGGCATTTGACACAATACCTCACTCAGGTATTAGAGACACACTTATACATTCAGGCAAAAGTCCTTATGTCACCTGATGGATAGCCAAATGGCTCACAGATAGGATACATGATGTTAGGTTGGGGTAATCCACCTCTGCCAAGAGGCCTGCTACTTGTGGTATCTCATAGGGCTCAGTACTGGGACCTCTCCTGTTTGGGATATACTCCTCCAAAGTCAAGACAAATGTAGAAGGCCTTTGGTTGACCAAATTTAATGATGACTGCAAGCTGGGTGCAGTCATTGAAAACCCCAAAGATGCAGATATACTCTGTGAAAGTCTGACTGAAGAATAACTGATGCTAGAACTATGGCCTATAACTCAAAGCAAAAAAAAAAAAAAACGCAAAATCATACCATTTGGGAAGATGACCACCTCTGCTAATTACAACACTGATAACACTCCCCTAAGAATAGACCTACTGGTAAGGGAACTGGGAACTCAGGTTGACAGTAACCTGAACTTTGATCAACATGTGCCTATGAAAGTGAGAAAATGCTTCCATGTACCACAACTTATAAGTAGGGACATCGCATACAGATCTAAGGAGATCATGGTCCCACTATATTCAACCCTCATTAGACCAAACATTGAGTACAAAGCACCCTTCAGCATGTACCTGACCAGGCATTTGCAACAGCTGGAGTGGCCACAGAGTTTCATCACTAAAAGAATACAGGATGTAAACAATATGTCCTTTGCTGACAGCCACAAAGTCCCATCCTTGTATTTGGCCTCCTATGGACTATTGAGGGGCAATCTATGCCTAACCTGCAAGGCATTCTCCCATCCAGCCCTGATGGTACTGTTACACATTCACAAAAAAAAAAAAAAAAAAAAAAAAAACAGCACTGAATCTGAACCTTGACTGTAACATAAACAAAACTTGTTGGAGGAACAGGTATGTGTCTCAGAGGACTCCCTATTGAATGTCAGCACTCAAAATGCAAAATGACAAGCCAAAAAAAAAAAAGACTGAAAATGCAGGAGAAAAGTGAATTTCAAAAATCACTCTTCTCCTTTAAACATATGTGGGAGGCAAGCCCTCTATAGATCATTGTGCGTATTGTTCCTAGTCAGCAACTGTAGCTAGATAGCATGTGCATATAAGTACTGAGCACGTGTGAGAACAGTGCTATTTTGTACAGAGTGAATGTAGTCATGAATGGAAATGCACATGCAAGTTTGTCTGAAGTAACGAGTGAATCAGTTAGCTTAAATACATGTTTAAATTACAGTTCCTGACATGTTTATATACTATATTTATCTTGAACCCATACATCGTTTCATCATCTCTTTTGAATGCATGAAACAAGTGACATGATGTCAGAAGTGGGATCCAAAGTTGAAGCAACACATAAGCCATAAGGCATGTTGTTAAAAGTGAAGAAATATATCACAGTGAACTTGCAAACAGGCCAGATGTTAGTCAAAGGTACTTAAATTGGTTTAAATGCTTTTTCAGTTGACAAATGTGTGGAGAAGCATTCAAAACATTTGAAATAATTATGAAGATAAACAAAATGTCTGAAATTTTGACATACTGATAAAAAGTATTCAAAATAAATACCACAGTGCTCAAAATAATTTCCAAAGTGTTAAAATGTATGGAAAGGGTAAAATGACTGCATTTCTTTGCAATGTATTACTTTTTTTTACATTAATTAAAGCTAAGTGGAGTTTCTGGAATGTTCACAGTGTTTGCAGTGTCAGAGTGAAGCCTTTTCAAAGTGATTGTTGTGCATTTGAACAGAATTACAAGTACTTGGTCTATGCTTATGTTTTAACATATTTTGTTTTTATGGCAGAGGGATTTCACAGACGAGAACCACTGGTGTTTATAACAATTTTGCTGAGAATTAGGAGTGTTTGAGATTTTCATACAGGCTGCTTTTTCTGATAAAGAAGCATGTACAAAGGCATTCATACTTTTTAATTTAGCAGGATCAGAAGCCATTGAGAGGGAATGCTCATTTATGTGTGCACCTGCTGTGTACGCAGGGGAGAGGGAGAAAATGCAGGTAGACCATGAGTGCTTAAAACATAAATTTCGAGAAATGCATAATCCTCAAATGAATATTACAATGGAATGGCACTTGTTTTACACAAGAAATCAAAAGCTTGGTGAAACTATAGCAGCATATATTATCGACTTGAGAAATAAGGCAAGGACATGCAGATTTGGTGATTTGCGAGAAGAGTTGATAAAGGAAAGGCTTATATGTGGTGTTAATAATGATGCAGTGAGAAAGATTTTGCTTTGAGACAGTGATTTAACTTTGAGCAAAGCCATAGTGATTTGTCAAAGGTATGAGCTTACAGAAAAGCACACAAATATGCTTACAAATGAGAAAAATGTGCTTGCAGTAACTAACAGTGTGAATGTTGATAGTAAGCAACATAAGGTTGGGTGCAAAGGGAGATATAAACCAAAGGGTGCGGCAGCTTCTAACACTAACCATAAACCAAATGGGGCCATAACAACCAACCTTATTGTTAACTGTCATTATTGTGGAGGCAACAATGAACCTAAATGAGAAAAGTGCTTAGCTTTTGGTCAGATACGTCACAAATGTAAAAAGTAGAATCGTTTCAAAAGGCTTTGCAAGTCTAAAGTGGCACATACTTTTATTAAAAGAGAGCACCTAAAGAAGCAAGAAGATATGATAGAAAGCTGTAAGCAAACTTTCTATGCTGATGGTGTCTCTGTGATTGATGAAACTGTTACTACAGTAGATTATCAATTGGCAGCAAAAAGTGAAATATTTTGTACTGTTCAAATTAATGGAAAACCTGTAGAGCTTAAAGTAGACACTGGGTCCAAGTGCAATGTTGTATCATCACAAATGTTTTCCATAGTAAAAGCTGATGAGAAACTTGATTCAGCAAGGTGTGCGAAACGTGTTGCTTATGGTGGTGAAGAGATTCAGACTGATGGCTTGGTAGTTCTCACATGCCATTCTGCTGGGAACAGCTATGACTTGCAATTTTACATAGTCAAAAGACAAGTGTAGTCACTGTTAGGCCTCAAAGACAGTCTGAGAATGGAACTGATATTTAATAAGGAGGGCTACCATATAAGTCTGAACAACCACTATAGTTTTACACAGAATATGTTTTGCGAATATGCTGATATTTTCAAAGATGAGCTGGGAAAACTACCCGTCATATATTCCATGAAGTTAAACCATGAAGTAAGTCCAGATGTCAGATCAGCCAGGAAGGTTCTGGTAGGAATGCAGAGCAAAATTAAAAAAAGCACTAGATAAAATGGTGAATTTAGGTGTGATAACGCCAGTGAAAGAATCAACTGAATGGGCATCATCCATAAGAAAAGCTCAGATGATATTTCAATATGTATTGATCCCAGAGATTTAAACAAAGCACTTAAATATCCTCGTCATCCAATGCGCCCAGTAGAAGAAGTAGCAGCTGTTATGCCAAATGCCACTATTTTTTTTCTGTCTTTGATGCAAAAAGTTCATTTTGGCAATTTCACTGGAGCACAAATCTTCATTGTTAACTACTTTCAGTACACCATTTGGAAAGTACAGATTCTTGACAATGCCATTTTGGATATATTCTGCCAGTGAAGTATTTCACCATGTGATGGAGCAAAGTTTTTTCAAGTTATCCATGTGCTATCATAATAGACAACATTTTTGTAGTGGGGCAGTGGTGACAACGAACATGATAGAAACCTCAAGAAAATTCTAGACCATGCATGTGAAGTCAATCTTAAACTGAATCTTCAGAAATGTAAATTCAAGCTGACAGAAGTTACTTATGTCGATCATTTGTTTACCAGTTCTGGCTTACAACTAGATCCATCTAAGCAAGCAGCAATCCTTGAGATGCCAGTTTTTCTACAACATTTTCTAAGTATAGTCAACTCTTTAGGAATGTTCATCCCAGACCGTAATGAACTTTCAGCACTGTTACATGAGTTCACATGCAGAAATGTAAATTGGTCCTGGTTAAAACAGCAGTAAAGAGCATTTGACTTTCTGAAAAAGAAAATTTCCCACATTGAGATATTATGATGTTCACAAACCAGTAACTCTTGCATGTGATGCTTCTAAGCATGGTCTTGGTGCAGCATGTCTTCAGGAAGGCATACCATTAGCCTATTTATCCAGACCTTTAACCCAAACTGAGACGCAATATATGCAAATTGTAAAAGAGCTTTTGGCAGGTGTGTTCGCATGTTCGAAGTTCCATGATTATATTTATGGAAAACCTGTTCAAATAAGCACTGATCACCACCCTCTAGTGACAATTCTGAAAAAGCCAATATATTGGCCCCAGCACATTTGCAATGCATGATTTTAAAATTGCAGAAATACAATTTCACTATTGTTTATGCAAAAGGCAAATATTTATAACTTGCAGATGCTTTCTCAAGAGCCACCAGACAAACAACAGAGCAACATGACAATGAGAAAGCAAACTTTGAAGTCATGGAAGTCAGAAATTTTTCGTCATCACGTCTTGATGAACTCAAAAATCCCACAGCTTTAGACCCTGTTCTCCAGAAGATGAAACATTTTATCAGTCAAGGATGGCAAGTGCTACGAACCAGTCTACCACTTGACATACAAAAGTATTTTCCTTACCGAGATGAGCTCATGACAGAAGATAGAATCATCATGAAAGGTCTGAAAGTGGTTACTCTACTTTCAGCATTACAAAAATAATATATCCAGATTTTGCATCATGATCACCCAGGTACTGATTCTACCAAAAGATGGGTAAGAGGCATAGTATTTTGGCCTTCTATGTCTAAAGATATACAGAAGGAAACTCTAGCATGTTCTATTTGGAATAGTACTAAACCACATCAACAAAAAGAACCACTTCAGATAAACCAGATTCTTGAATTACCATGGTCGCCAGTTGATACTGATATTTTTAAATGGAATGGTCAACATTACTTAGTGTTAGTAGACTCTTACTCGAATTGCTTTCAGATTTACCTTCTTCCTAATCTAATGTCTAGCACTGTCATTACAAAATTAAAGAGACATTTTCTGTCCATGGTAGTCCACACAAAGTTGTATCTGACAATGATGCACAGTTTACAAGTCAGCAGTTCAAGAAATTTGCTGAGTCTTGGGACTTTGTCCATTTAACTATTAGTCCTCAGTATCCACAGTCCAAATGATTAGCTGAGCATGCAGTTCAAAGTGTGAAATGCTTGTTAGAGAAATCCAAGAGAAACAGTACCAATGTTTTTCTTACCTACTCAATCTCAGAAACATTCCCAGAGATAACTTGCTTGGTTCACCTGCTCAGAGATTAATGTCTAGACAGACAAGAATAAACTTGCTGATCAGTAAACAGATCTTGATTCCAAACGTTAAGAACAGAAGAGTGGTAATATATTCAACTTTTGAGAAAACGTCAGTCACAAAAGTTGTACTGCAATAAATCTTGGACTATTGAGACAAGGAGAGATCGTACAGATGCAAACATCCAAAGGATATAACTGAGTTAATATTATCAAAAATATTTTTAAAGAACTGAGATCTTATATTGTACAATCAGAAGGAATGGATTTCAGAAGGAAGCAAAGAAATATACTTCCAGTCTCCAAACCAGTGACGCAGCAGATTTCCAGTGCCAAAGACTCTGTTTCTCAGACTGAACCTGCACTTGTTCAGATTTCAGAAGACAGTGTACTTTTCTCAAATAATCCTGATGCAATCCCCAATGTTCCTGTTGAGAAGAATTCCCCAGAAACTGTCCCTGTTGCTAAGCACACTCAAAGTTTTTATGTAACCAGATCGGGTAGAATTTCCAGACCAATTCAGAGATACACAGCGACTTGGACTTGAGTTCTGATCTGTTGTTTATATTGATGTGATATCTAGCATGTAGATTGTCTTGTTTTTCTATTGCATGTCAAACAAATCAAAGAGAGAGGCTGTAGATCATTGTGCGTATTGTTCCTAGTCAGCCACTGTAGCTAGATAGCACATGCATATAAGTACTGAGCATTTGCAAGAACAGTGTCATTTTGTGCAGTCAGCCAGAGTGAATGCAGTCATGAATGGAGATGCCCATGAGTGTGTTTGATGTAATGAGTGAATCAGTTAGCTTAAATACATGTTTTAATTACAGTTCCTGACATATTTATGTACAATAAATATCTTGAACCCATACAGCCATCTCTTTTGAATGCATGAGACAAGTGATACCCCGCACACCCTCCCCCCAAACCTATACATACCAAGTAAGAGATCACCACACCTCAGAGAAAAGGGAATAATCTGTGAAATGGCATCCCTAACTTAGTATATGTAAATCCAATCTTTCAGCCATTCATTCTCTGTATTTTGGGACTTGTTCTAGTGGGTCCCAACATTTCAAATGGTTGAAGATTACCGTTTCTCTGGAATAGACTCCCCAGTCATGTGAAACAGAGCTCTTCTCTAAGCCTATTCAAATGCAGTTTGGGCCATTGGATGGAAAATTGCAAATTCACTCCCAGCTTGTTGCCTGTGGCCATTTTGGACAGGGGCAGTTTATAGATTCCCTAAGGCACAGGCATATACCAAAGCCATTCTAGCCCATGGGTATTGATAATTGGGAAAATTAGGGCATGAATGGCTAGGCTTAAAAAGATTCTAGGGCCATTATGATCCTAAATTCAGTCCTGTCTTGTTGTTTGTGGTTGTTATGGACACAGGCAGTTTGTAGATGTCCTAAGGCACAGACATATACCAAAGCCATTCTAGCCCATGGGTATTGATAATTGGGAAATTGGGGCATGAATAGCTAGGCTTAAAAAGGTTCTAGGGCCATTATGATCCCAAATCCAATAAAGTCAGTGTATTGTTTACAGATATCAAATTAAACATTAGAGTGTATGCTTTTAACTTCTATAATCCTGCATCACTGCTCACTGTACTCTGCTTCTGTAATCCCACATCACTGCTCACTGTACTCTACTTCTGTAATCTCTCATCTCTGCACACTGCACTCTACATCTGTAATCCCACATGTACACTGTACTCTATTTCTGTTATCCTTTATCACACACTGCACTCTACTTCTGTAATCCCACATCACTGCCCACTGCACTTTGCTTCTGTAATCTCATATCACTGCACACTGTACTCTGCTTTTGTATACACACATGCAGACTGTAATCTGCTTCTGTAATCCCATATCACTGCACACTTTACTTCTGTAATCCCACATGACTGTACACTGTACTCTACTTCTGAAATCCCACATCATTGGACACTGTACTCTACTTCTGAGGCATTAAAGACTGAACTGCATAAACATGTGTATCTTCTGCTGAATGAATTTTCAAATTATTGGTTCTGATCACACAGATTGATTGAAGAGCATGTGCATCATGTTCAGTGTCATTCTCTTAATCTTTGACTTTATATGCACGTGAGTCATAGTCATGGCTAGTCTAGTAGTCATTTAGATTTACTACATTCTGAACTGTAATATTCAGGACAGGTCTACTACAAGTGCTCATATGCAATTAGTTTACAACACATTTGCTCGCTACCACTTGCTCAAAAGGCTAAGTGTTCTAATTCCCACTATCTTAGTCTTACTTAACTGTTTAGCCTCCTCAACACCTGACCTTATTACACTATATATGCTACCAGAGCCCTAACTCTATCCCTAAAACTCCCACCCAGTTTCTAACCTTGTTCACTAACCCTAAAACTCAACACCTCCTCTCTAAACTTAAAATCCCCAATCTCTCTTTAAACCTAAATCAACAACCCCTCTCCCTAATCCTAACTCTCCCCTCCTCTTTCCTAACCCTAAAACTTCTCTCACTCCCCTAACCCTAAAACTCCTTTCTGCTCCCTAAATCTAAAACTCCCTTCTTGCTCTCTAAACTTAAAATCCTTACAGCTGCCATGCTTACCTCACTCAAACTCAAATAATGCATTGGGGTAAGGTGCAGAGTGCAGGTGGCAGTCTGCAGAGCTACAAGATGGTTGATTCCCTGACTTTAAGATAGTATTCTTGAGTACCTGGGACTTGAGTGCTTATAGTAGAACCATTCTGCACTTGAATCTGCATTCTGTGAGTTTGTCTTATCATATCCAAATGTTTAGAATAAGGCATTTCAAAAATGTTTGTTTTATTGGCATATCTTGAAACAAAAAAGTGCAATCATTCTTTTGATGCACACCACGCAACTTTTTCCTGAACAAGCAGATTTAACATTTGGCCAAATTATGTGAGGCATAAAGCTTTAGATTCTGACAGTCTTTCAATCCCAGTTAATTCCGTACACATATAGTTATGGCATTGCATTCTGCTCCAGTATATAGTTTAATGAAAGAAATCTCCCATTTAAAAACAACTTTCAGTCAAGTGATTTTTACATTCACAATGCTGAGTCTCTGTACTCAGTGAAGAAAAAGTGCACAGTTTAAACACACTTAGGAGTTAAGGAGACACATTCACACTTTTTCAGAATATGTGGGTCAGATTGGGAATCATTTAAGCTTTTGCCACAGTACCTCATGTGGACGTTGTTGACAAATTTATGAAATTAGGTATAAGCCCATTATTCACCCACTGCACAGCCAACTGGTTCACATATAGGACCCAAAATGTTAGGATATAGGAGTCTATCTCCACAATAAAGCTAGTCACCTGTGGATTCCCTCAGGACTCAGTGCTAATTCCACTCCGTTTTGGTATTTGTTTCTCTGAAGTCCAGGCCAACAGCAAGGGCATCTGGCTGACAAAGTTTGCAGACAATTGCAAATTGGGTGCAGTCATAGAATCCCCCTATAAAACAAATACCCTCAAGAAGATCTGACACAGACAAATAACTGGTGTCAGAGCCACATAAAACTCAGTGCCAAGAAATGCATAATAGTATCCTTTGGGAAGATGGCTACCCTTGGAAAACACCAAATCAATAATACACCCCTAAGGACAGATCCAGTGGTCAGAGATCTGGTATCACATGTGGACAGCAACATAGCCTTTGACCATCATGCATCTATGGTGGTATATGTTGCACACCTTATAAGCAAGAATATAGCATCTAGGTCCAAGCATGTCATTATTCTGTGTACTTGGCCCTCATTAAGGCCACTCATTGAGTACACCTCCTCCTTTGGTATGTAAATGACCAGGAATATGCAACAAATGGAGTACCCACAGAGGTTCCTCATAAAAAGATTACAGGGCATAAATAATATGTCTTATGTGGACCATCTCAAATGCCTGTCCCCATACTCAATATCCCACAGGCAGCTGAGAGATGATCTATACTTGGCCAATAAAGCATCCTCTGATCCTGCTCTAATGGACCTTCTTCCACATTTGCAATGCAAATAGCAGCAGAATTACCCAACCTAGGGACCTAAACCTCAACTGCACCATAAATAAGATATGCAGAAGGGAGAAATAAGTATCTCCGAGACTACCTCTTCTCCGGAAAAGGCTCCTGGTCCACATTAAGCAGAGGTCTTCCTTGACCCAATTGAAATGTAACTTGGACTTGGTAAGGAATCAGAAATTTACCTCTGATCTGCTGCATATATCTGTAATAGATAGATGCAGCCCGTGAATGCTTGATACCCATACCCAAGTCTCAATATACCCTTTAAGACAACCTTAGAGTATCAACCTGCCAGATACATTTGGGAAACAAGCTAATTATAAAAAGGCTCCCAGGGATCCTTAGTCTAGTAATTACCTAAGAACGTATGAACCTACAAACACATATAACTAGTATTCAGATAATAGAGTTTGCTAAGGATTTAGATGTATGCAAAATTTAAAAAAAAATCAAAACAATGTAGTATTAGATAAAATAATATTGTCAAGGCAAACAACAGTATGAGAACTGTTTCACACCCATTGCTATGCATCATCTTGATGACACAGCTAAACTGGAAAAAAGCAATAGCCCAGTAATTATCATATGCTAAGATATGAATAACAGTATGATAAGAAGTTACTCAGTACTCAGAACAGAATGCAGGAAGTGTGGACTGTGTATTATTTTTTCACTCTCCAAGAAAAAAAATTTAGCAAAATGTTTTGCAAATGACTGATGGGAAATAAAGATGTTGATTATATAGTAACTATATGTTCTTTATATACTCACAGTACTACTTGTCATTAATCGTAGTTAAAGTGGTTTATTTTCCTTTAGTAAGCTTAAATGCAAATGTATTATGTACCTTAACAGCATCTTTTTTTATCCAGTGGGAGGAAAGTTGAAACTTGCATCTCTTTATTGTTCTCAATAATACCAGATACCACACTATAAACATCACATTTTTGCAATGTCTACTTTTAACTTTCTGCCAAATGACCCCAGAAAACTACTAATGACCATGTGGAAAGATGGAGTATAAGCTAAGTGAGTCACTTGTTCAGGAAAGAAGATGGTAAGACTATTAAAAGTCCAGAAGTTTAACAGTATGAAGTGTGACTTTTTGTCTGGCAATATTTTGCTATGGTTGCATTTGGTAACTTACAGATGTGAAGTTGTCTTCATTTGGTCTTCAACTTGTGGGAACATGGATCTGGCATGGATCAGTCTCGGCCACATTTCCCCAGCATCTGATCCGAGCTCCAGCCTCCTCCCCTACCCATAACGCCTCTGTCTCCTTCCTCCTTTCAGATCTCTTTTGCCATGCTCATGTAAGCATCGTGATCCGTTGGCAGTAAGCTTTTTTGAGTGTGACTATATTTTTCCACTCTAGTTTCTCTTTCTGTCTAGCAATTCTCTTTTATAGCTTTGCTATCACCTCTCATCTGCTTTTCATGTTGGTCAAAAAAATAAATACATAAACCCTTCTTTCTGTCCTATCTCTAGGAGTGTATAAGTGTAGTTTTTTTTTTGCTTTGGTTTGGGTCTACCTCTGTCTTTGACCATGTCAGAGACTCCTAAACCTGGGTTTTGTAAATGCACGGAGTGTATCACAAGCTTTCCCCAGCTGATGGCCACACTCTGTGTGTAGAGTGTCTAGGAGTCACCCACCTTGATTCCTCCTGCTTGACCTGCACAGAGTTTAATCTCAGCGCATTGATCAACAGGAGGAATAAGCTTATTTTAAAAGGCCTTTCCCACAGCTACCTCAGGGGCCCAAGCCTCCTCTTCTACTGCTACCCCGGCTACAACTTCTGTCTCCACCCTGGCCTCTGGGACTCAATCTCCCACCAAGAGGACCAGGGATGGGGATAAGCACAAGCATAAGGACAAGCCAAAGAAACAGTACCCTGACTCTTTATCCTCAGCAGTCCCCCAACTGTTCATCCTCAGCAGAACAGCCTGCCAAGCTCTGATTATTTCTGAGGATTGAGTTTCCCTGGCTCCATACCCCTTGTTTCTCCATGGAGGTGGAGGTGCTTTGGAGCTGTTCCCCAGCATCAGCATCACCTCACCACCCCTCTAGGCTGGTGTTAGTGGCTTCATCCTTTAAATCCACCTGCAGACTTTCCTAAGCCAAGGTGGACAGGATGATGCTGAGATTCATCCACACCCGGATAGAGATGGGAGTCTTGCTTGCCCCTTTTTCCTCCAGAGCAGGGGGCATGCAGTCCACCTTCATACCAATTAGTCCTTCTCCGATCTTACCCCGGTTTTGTAGTCCTCAGATCCAAGAAGACAGTGCAGATGGTACCTGGTACCTCAACACCAGTCATTACCTTCAGCAGGTCGGACCTGTCTGTAGCCCCTACTCAGGCAGCTCATTCTCCATCTGCCTCTGTTGTGGTGGAGAGAGTTCTCTCGATCCCATAGAGCCCCTTGATGCTCTCATTTTCAGAATCCATCCTGGCTCCCTCTGTTTCTGGTTCGGATTCCACCATCCTGCTCCCTCAGGGACAGCCTGCTGCCTCTTTGCCTCAGGGAGCTCCAACAGGGGAGCATCTAAATGTTTTCAAGTCCTCCCCAAAGACCCCCCTGAGGAGGTTCATCAAAAATGTACATGTAAAAGGATGCACACAGACTTCCTGCCAGAGTGTCTCATGGAAGATACCGACTTGGAGGATGGTGAGGGAGACATCATGGAGATCCTGTGACAGTGCTGGGGGTGGACCATCCAAAATCCCAGCTCTGATGAATTGGTGTTCCTGAAGACATTTGGCACATGACCTTCTACTTCCTGTGTGTTGCCCCGTGGATCCTTTGGTGGATTTTGTGACATCTCGGGAGTGGAAGGAGCCCAACATGGTAGATCCTATTTCCAAGTGCCCCAATAAGGTCCTCAGTGTGCCAATAGACAAGCCTCACTGGTCAAAGGGACCCCCTGTTGATGCCATGGTGGTAGCAGCAGCCACCAAGAAGGAGCTCTCACAAGAGAGCTCCATGGTTCACCTACCGGACTGAGAGTCTAGGACATTGGACCATTTTGGGAAGCAGGCCTACACTTCAGCCACATTCTCTGTGTAAGTGCTGAACTATAGGGCACATGTTATTAGGCTTCAGGGAGACATAGTGAAGGAGATCACCAAGTCTACCCCAGGGTCCATGTCAGTGGAGGATAAGAATATTTTCTCCTCAAGAATGGCCACCCTCACCTCTATTGCCAATAATGCTATGTGGCTCCTCTCTCATGCTACAGAGGGTGCTACTAGAGCTGCTGGGGCAGGCGTTGCCATCAGGCATCACACCTGGCTCCAGCTTTGTACCTTCTTGAAGCCCTTCAAGGAGTCTTTCACAAATGCCCCATATGATGGTTCCACACTCTTTGGAAAGACAGTATGTGACACTCTGGTCCAAAGCGAGAAAGAAGGGAAGACTCTGTCTGCCATTGGAATACGCTTCTCAACCCCTCAATGATCCTTCTCCAAAAATCAGCGGGGACGAAGATGATGTGGCTCCAGAAGTCTCAGAGTTATTCCCAGGATACTCAGGACTCACCTTCCCCTAGAGGCAGAGGGGGATTCGATAGACACTGCCCTCATGGCAGTGGGGCCCCGAGGAATCAAGGGTCTTACTGACACCTGTTACTGGACAGGCCCATGCAGCAGCCCTGAAGGGTTGCCTGGTTGCTCATCTCTGGAGGCAGAGTCAGGGGTCGACTCTCACTAGACCAATCAGGCTGGGAGTCAATTTCAGATGATCAGTGAGTGTTGTGAATCATATCCAGAGGATATTCAATCCCCTTCTTTCAAAGGCCAAGCCTGGCCAGGTTCCTCCCATGCATTTCACCCATGCAAAGGGAAGCAGTAGCATGGGAAATTTACAAGCTGCTACGAAAAAAGATTCATCCAGCCTGTCCCCCCAGACCAGTCTGGATTAGGCATCTATTTCAGGGGGTTTTTTTTGCCAAAGAAAACAGGGGACGTGAGGCCAATTCTGGATCTCTCTACCCTAAATCTGTCAGTTGCCAAGACGAAATTCCAGATGGTCACACTCCAATATATCCTGCCCTTTTTGTAGGAAAATGACTGGATGTGCTCAGTAGACCTTCAACATGCATACTATCACATCATAATGGACAGATGCTCTCAGAGGTTTCTCCACTTCAGGCTGGGGGGGGGGGTGGCAATCATTACCAATTCAGAGTACTACCCTTTGGTCTCACCACAGCCCCAGAGTATTCACCAAAGTGATGGCAGTGGTAGCAGCTCACCTACAGCTGCAGAGCTTCCAGGTCTTCCCTTACCTGGATGATTGGCTCCTAGAGACTTTCCAGGCATTGACTCTGCCAAGCCTGGGACTTTTTCATCTGAACTGCCCACCAGCTCGGCATCACCATCACTTTCAACAAATGTCTCTTACAATTGGTTCAAGTTCTAGATTTCATTGGAGCCTGGTTGGACACCATTCAAACCAAGGCCTTTCTGACACCTGACAGGCTTCACTCCCTCAAGCAGCATGTCTTGTACATTCTTCAAGTTCCATCTCCCCCTACAGAGTTGTTTTTAAGGGCATTGGGGTCCATGGCACCCAAGATTACACTCATCCCCACAGCTCGGTTACATATGAGGGTGCTCCAACAGACTCTGGAGGTTCAGTGGTCCTTTCTAGATCTACTACTGTCACATCCAATTTGTCTATCCTGGGCATGCACAGATTCTCTTCTTTAGTGGATTTAGTCCTCAGATCTTCTTTGCGGTTGCCTGTTTATTCTCCCCACCTCTCTGACCAAGGTGATCACGGATGCCTCCCTGCTTGGGTGGGGGGGCATTGCTTGGGAAGGACAGTCCAAGGCATGTGGTCTTCCCTAGAGACCCAGTTGCATATCAATGTCCTGGAGATGAGGGTGGTGCTATTGACATTGCAAACTCTTCAGGACAATCTTCACCTAGGGACGATTGCCATCCAGACAACATGTCAGTAGTCTGGTATATCAACAAACAGGGAGGAACCAGGTCTTATCCCCTTTGCCGCAATGCTATGAGATTGTGGGAGTGGGTGATCTCCACCGGCCGTTTTCTCATGGCAGTGCACATTCCGGAGAGGTCCAACATTCTCGCGGACAGGTTAAGCAGGTCTATCCTGATGACTTATGAGTACTCTTTGAATCCTTCAGTAGTGAAACAGATCTTTCTAAAGTGGGGCCAGCCTTGCTGCAATCTCTTCACCTCTCCTTGCAACGCAAAGTGCAGTGAGTTTTTTGCTCTGAACCCCCCCCCCCTCTGGGGGAGCCTCCCTCAGAGATGCTCTAGTCCATGCTTGGCCCTCTGGTCTTCTCTGTGCTTACCCTCTTCTTCCCCTGATCTCAAAATTCATCCAGAAAGCACAATGGCTGAGGAGCTCAGTCATCCTCATCGCACCCTTCTGGCTTCACCAAGTATGGTTCCCTTCTCTGTGGTCTCATGTAGTGTGTCCACCATGGATGTTGGATCCGGTTCCAGATTTGATTTCACATCCCTCAGGGATCCCACATCCAGATCTGGCCAGTCTGAAGCTCACCACTTGGCTACTCCAGTTCCCATGATAGTTAGGACTCCTGGGTTATCTTCTCCAGTTAAGAAGATTTTGGTAGCAGCTCATAGATCTTCCATGAGGAAGATTTATTCCAGTAAATGGAAGTGTTTCTCCATTTTGGCAGCTCAGTGGGATTTGGATCCCTTCACTGCTCTGGTTCCTATTATCCTAGAGTTTCTGGCAAGCATTTTCCAGCAGGGTGCCAGTTTCTCTACAGTTAAAGTTCAATTGGCAGCTATTTCTAACTTTCACACAGGGAATAATTCAGCTTCTCTAGCTTCTGCTAAGCTCTGCAAAGCCTTTTTGAAGGGTACCTTTTTTAGGCCACTGATCAAAGACCCTTTGCCTCCTTGGGATCTTACTGTGGTCCTTCAAGCCTTGGCTTCCTCCCCTTTTGAGCCCACTGCTTCAGTGACTCAACAATTGATGTCTTGGAAGACAGCCTTTCTAATTGCTATTACTTCAGCTAAAATGTTGCCAGAGCTTCAGGCCTTATCGATTAAGCCCCTTTACATGATTTTCCATAAAGACAGAATTTCTCTGTGCACTAATCCTTCCTTTTTACCTAAAGTGGCCTCAGAATCAGACATCAATCAGGTTATCAACTTTCCTATCTTTCTTCTGAACTTTCAGAATAAAGGGGAGTATAAATTGCATCTGCTGGATGTTCATAGACAATTACGATTTTACTTACACAGAACAAAGGCCTTCCACAAGTCTGATTAACTTTTTGTTTCTTATTCCAAGTCCTTTTTTGGGAAGCCTGTATCTGAGGTTACCATTGCTCATTGGATTTCTCAATGTATACTCTTGGCATATTCAACAAAGGGAGTGCTTCTGCCAAGTCATGTTAAGGTGCATTCTACTAGATCTATGGCTATTTCAGCTGCTTTTTGGTCTAGAGTTTCATTGGTTCACATTTGCTCAGCGGTTATCTGGGCATCTTCACATACTTTCATCGGAATATCCTTCCATGAGGGCCTCCCAGGTGTTTGGTAGCTGGGGACTCTGTCTCACAGGTTGAAGACCAAATGAAGACAACAACTTCAGATAAAGAAGTTATGTATTCACCATAATGTTCCATCTGAGTAATGTTAATAATAATAATGTTAATAATGTTGCTCTTCATTTGTCTTCAGTCATCCCTCCCTCCTTCCCCCTGCTTCATATGGGCTTTGTGGTGGTCTGGCTGGATAAGACATGACCGTCTCTTTGGCATAATCTGTTATTCCTGTTGATTCTAGCTTAGGTTTTGGTGTTAGGGAGAAGGACATAGCATCAGGTTGGGTTGCTATGGACGGTAGCAAACTCAATGTGAAGGGAGGAAGGAGATAGGGGCATTATGGGTAGGGGAGGAGCTCAGAACTCACAGCTCAGATAAGATGCTGGAGAAATGTGGCCAATTCAGATCCGTGCTGGATCGGTGTTCCCACAGATTGAAGACAAATAAAGAGTAACATCTCAGCTGGAACATTACAGTGAGTACATAACTTCTTTTTCTATTACATGCAAAATTATTTTTGAAACTACTGCTTATTTGCCTTCCCTGTCTATTCATTTCCTTTGTTATTGTAAATCTACTTTATTTTCTCATTTAACTTGGGTCTTTAATCAATTTATTGCTCACTGAGTTACAAGGTGTGCTCACTAGTATAGCAACAGTCTCTCAATGGTCTAGCAGAAATATTATTATTTTGTTCCAGTTTTCTTTCCCAATCCTGTTGATTATGACAGCAAAACAGATTGAAGGGAGTTAAACCTTATTTTGTCTTAAAAAATATTTAAAAAATAAAGTTGCCAAAACCCACCAATGTATGAAATGTGTTGTAGAAGTCATGATCCTGTGTGAGATTATTCACCATTGTAGCTGAGTTCAGTTTCACTTTTTAGTGCTGCATAACTACAGGTCAAACACAAACAATACATGCAGCACAGTTTCCTAACATGGCAGCAATGAAAAGTGAGATAGCATCATGTGATATCTTGCATGTATGCTTAGTGTTAGGGGATGCTCAAGGCTTCACTGCATTGCACATTACAGTTATGCATATAGTAAAAATGAAGGGTCACTGTCTTCAGACATGCCCAGTCACAACCTTTAGCTATCTTTCTTCAGTTATTCTCATCTTTCTTCTTCTTCACTTGTGTACTCAATGCCTATATGCACCCATCTGTATTACCAATTTCTGTGGGTCTGTCTATCTGTCTGTGCCTGTGTCTGTGTGTGTATGAGTCCGTGCATGTTTGCAGAACAAGATTTCAAGTAGCACAGTTTGGGACTATATTTCTAACATAACTGTCAATTTTAACCCCACAGTTATGCACAAAGCAAAAAATAATTCTGTCCCAAAATTAGGAACATTTTTGAAATGCTGATATTATTTAATTTAGAAATTCTCAAAGTAGTTTCCAATTTTATAACGGGTGGAGCAACATGGGTATCCCTCCAAAATCTGGGCAGTTAATATGAATTATGTTTCATATTTGAATGTCAGGTAGGAAACATGCCAAATGTGTTTTGGAGTGAGATCAAGTGAGTGCAAGTATAAAGGAACATGTCTAGCTTTGATGGTGGCATATGGCTACAGCACCAGAAGGAATTATAGAGTATGTCAGCAAAGTCAAATGGACATTAGGATATCACATTTTGGGAAGGTGAAGTTTGAAAGCAAGGCATGAGCTTCATATATAAGCTCATCCTGAGGGCATGACTCACTCTGCTATATGTGCATATGGGATCATGGTGAGGCAGTGCATAATGAAATACTTCACAACATGGTAAACCCAAAAATGTTCCACTGCTGCAGATGGGAGTGATGGTGCTTCAGAACCAGCTTATTAGCAAATGGTAGTATAATTTTTACACAATAGTAGTCTCATACCCCCACCAAATGTGCTGACAGGTGTACATAACAAAGCATCACAACTAGATTATTATTGCTCAGTGAAATGACTAGACAGCTTACTGAAAACTCTTATTTTGGCTGAGAGTTATAATTATGCTATATCCAAACATATTTTGAATGCTAAGTTAATTCCTAGCAGCAGTATTTCTCTGTCTAGAGTATACCTCTCAACCTCTTAGAGAAGGAAATCTGGACAAAGCCTAAAAGAATGGGTGGACAAAGGGCCAAAAATAAGAACAGATTTTAAATATTGCTCTTTTAAACTTAGAAAGAAGATAGAATAACAGGATTTTTGTTGCGTTTTCTGAAGGATATGAAGTCTGAAACTTAAATGCATGTCATTATTTAGTAACTTCAGTCTTCATTGTTTTGCCAGAAAGCCATAAATTTTATGAGGAACAGAACAAAAATATTAGGCAAAAATCTGGACAGTCTGTGAAAATCTGGCCAGTTGAGAGGTATGGTCTAGAACTTTTTAAAACTTTTTTTTATTTCTTCTTTTCTCTTAAAGTTTCTCTGCTTCACCATCTCATATTAATATTATATAACATAAGTGGGCTCAGATAAACAGGCCAGATTAGACTTTGTTCATTTATTTTTATTCTGTTCCTGTGTTTCATTTTGCTACTAATGCTCTAAATAACATATTGTTTTATTTAACAGCTGTGGCGACTCACACTTTATAATAAAGTATAATGAAGAATGAAGTGATAACATAGCTATTATGCATTATATTGCTGCTATAATGTGATAAAGTTAATATTAATAATGCATTAAGCTATGCTTCAGAAACTATGGTACAATTACTTTTATCAAATGTCAGTCACTATAAAGTTGTTTGGAAAATGCTTTCTGCATGCAAAACGGACTCATATAACCTACTCTTGCTGAAATACAGCTGTGCGTTTAATTAGTAGGGTTTATCTAAATAGGCTCTGAAGTCATTCAAATTTCCATTCCATTTTTTTTTTTTCTGATCTTTTGCTATATCTGAGATAAGACGGTGTAATATAGATAGAGCACACTTTGGCAAATGAAAGGATATCAGTGTTTCTTGGAGGAAGACAAAAGTGTTATTTTGTACCAGGATGTCCATGTATCACACAGACATGAGTTCTCATATGGGAGCAGATATACATTCCTTTAATTAGTTATGTATTTATTGAATTTTGCCAAGTTGGCCAAACCTTTCCAAGTTTATTGCACTTTACAGTAAAGTCTTGATGTAATACTTATACTGACAATGGAAAATATACTCAGAATGAGTCCAAGTACCTACTTTACCTACAGAGCCCACATCCTTCTGAACTTCCTTTCATCAAAACTGAGACTGTATTCTGAAAAACCTCAAACACCACAATTAACATATGTCCTAAGGAGTGACGTAAAGGTGACTTTTGTTTTTTAAATGAAGACTAGGTAATATCATATAAATATATTTTATTTAACAAGTCAGAGATAATGTTTACATTTATTGTTTTGCTTGTCAAGATTATGATTTTCTTACCTACCAGAAACTTCATTGCAGTTACCTCATATTGATATATTCTACTTCTATATAAATGCATCAAGACCATTTTTAAGTAAGCAATAATCCCTGGCAGGGTTTGTGTTTTTGTGGAAATAACACCCACCCAGGGAGGGCCTCTACTACCCTTGAAGGCTATTATTTCCATAATAACACACACCCTGGAGAGTATTATTGTGCTTAGAGAATGGGCTGCCTGAAAAATTGCTGTGTTTCAGTTACTTATTTATTTTTTATTAGTATATTTTTTTATATATTTTTTATGTAAAATAGTTCCTCCTTCTAACATTTCAAACTTGCTGCAATATATGTTAATGGTGTTGGAGGAAGCATTTTATGTCTAAAATATAACACTTAAAAATATCCAACTATTTATTTTATTCTTTGGTCCCTTACTCCTAAAACATTTGGTTTCTTGTCAGTTATTGAAGATTGGAGTTACTAAATAATGGCATACATTTGGGTTTCAGACTAATATTTTATTCAGAAAATTCATGCTAACACAAATCCTTTTATTTAACCAAGTTTGCATTTTTATAACAGCTATCATTAAAGTCTGTTCCTATTTTTGACCCTTTGTTAGATCATTATTTTAGGCTTTATCCAGATTTCTCCAGGTGCAAGGTCCAGAGTTATGCAAACCTCTTTATTACTGCTGCTGCCAGTGGTCAATCTCACTCACTCTCACACCTCTGTTTCAAAAAATGTATGCTAACTCAAATCCTAATTTTCAAGTGAAACATGTCTCCCCTTTATTTTAGGTTTATTCAGGTATCTTGAGGTAAGAGTCAAGGGGCCTCTCAACTGTCTAGATTTTTGCAAAATGCCCAGATTTTTGGATCGTATGTTTGGTCCCATCCCCATAAAATGTGTAGATTTCTAACAAATCACTGGGGACAGAAGTTATTAAATAATGACAGACATTGGTATTTCAGACTTGAGATCCTTCAGAAAATGCATGCCAATTGAAGCCTTGTTATTCTAGTAACTTTCTAAGTTTATAAGAGCAATATTTAAAATCTTTCCCTATTTTTGGTCCTTTGTCCTCCCTTATTTGTGGCTCTGGCCAGATTTCTTGTGCAGAGAGGTTGAGTGGTACGGAAAAAGTAGGGAAACCTCTTAAATGACACTGCTGCAACCAGGGATCACTATTACTCTTCAGTCTCTCTCACACAAACCCACACGCAAACGCATACACACAAACACACACACACACACACACACACACACACACACACACACACACACACACACACACACACACACACACACACACAGTCTGTTCTGCTTTAACACACACATTCACTCATACATGCAGTCAGAAACATAAACACATTCATACACACACATACACACACACACACACACACACACACACACACACACACACACACACACACACACACACACACACACACACACACACACACACACACACACACACACACACACACACACACTTTTTTCAGTTTCTTTATTTTTGTTCCACTCACTAAATAGCAAAAGCGCTGCTTAGCGAGTGTAAGATAAAGACTCAATCAATCTCTCACTCACCTACACACATACACTCTCACACACAAATGTAAAGGCACGCACTTTTTTTCTTTTTTTTTTTTCTTTCTTATTTTGCAGTTGCTAAATAGCAAAACTGCTGCTTAGCAGGTGTAAAATAATGGCAGCCATTATTTGTTTCAGTCCAAACTCTACGAGGGCTTGATATGCTGCCATGAAGCTATGGACTTATTTTTCAGAGGACGTTACTGTAGATTAACACCCTGATGGAGAAAATTCGTTCTCCAATTAGGATGCGATCTACAGGAGTTAATGAATGGCTTGTTCTGATTGTAATTTAGATAATATTATGTATATTGTTTCCTGTACATGTGTGCATTTCATACTGGTAAAACTATAAGCTATTTTACAGACAGAATATTCTAACATATTATTAATATAAAAACTGTAGATTGAATATTTTTAGCTAAATATTAATATGCATAGAAAATAAATAATTTGTATAATCTGTTAGTGCTGTAAAATCATGTGTAAAGCTGGTTAAGTGCATGTCAATGAATCAATAACATCATTTCTGTTTTGCTACTTTTAAAGACAAAGCAGTTTCACGCTGTACACAATAAAAGTGCGGAGGTTTCGTATAATGGCTCAGGTCTTCGCCTTACAAAAGTAGACAGTTTAATTCTACCCACAGGTTATTACCTAGGCTTAAATTGCCCTTCACTGCAGTTAGCCTAGTATTCACCCATGAACCTATAAAAGATAAACAATTACGTTTGGATGTGTGTTGCCATTTGACTATGTTTTAACATGCTTATTTTTAATTTCATAAATAAATCTGGGTTAATAAATGCTGTGTCATCTTGAAAAATTGTTGGAATAATGGACTAAGAATGCATGCTGATTTTACAATAAGTCAGCTTTTATTTTTTTTTTTTTTCGATTGTTTTGATGATTGCTATTTTGGGAAGCATACTCTACATTCTTAGGAGGCACTGAGCAATGTATTTGTCATTGTTTTCTACTCTTGATATTAATTTTTAATATTTCGTTATCAAAGCTGGTATAAGTTATGACTTCCTAGGCACAGACTTTTAAATAGACCCAGTTCAGACATTACATTATAGGCCGGGCAGAAGTTGCAACCAAGTTATCTATAAGGAATATAATATAATGACAAATCCTACTAGCTTTCAGAATAGTTCAGATGTTCATATTTAGCCCTAGGAAATCACAATGGCTTTGAGTGATACAGAAGTCTTATATTGGAAAGTATGTGCATCACACTAAGCCTTTACAATTTGCAGACAATGCTACCACTGAAGTTTTCCACACACAGGAGCCTTAGTATGTGGAGTGGTCTCACTGGCAAAACTGCATGCTAATGTGGCAGTCGGGGGGAGTAGCTAATACTAATTAGCTATGTGCTCTCATCTGAAATGTCCTGGTTAGCTTGTCGGAGTGATTGAAAGAATCATTCAGCTGAGTAAAAGTTTACTCTAGGCAGAAAAAGTGAACATCATTAAAAGACACCAGTCCCACTTTCATTCCTATGGGAGTATTTACATGTGATGCAAGTAAGTCCAGTAAAGCATGGGGTATACGATGTGTCAGTGTGTGCGTGTGTGTGTGTGTGTGTGTGTGTGTGTGTGTGTGTGTGTGTGTGTGTGTGTGTGTGTGTGTGTGCGCGCACGCATCCATGTGGTTCCTTATCTAACATCATGCATTGGCTGCTAGGGAAAACACCAGTGTTTTATTGAGAGACATATTAATTAGCTAGTAATTATGTCTTTTTCATTGCAGCTATACCACCTCTTCATCATGCTAATGAACTGACATGCATTGGGCAACTAGCATGGACAGATATGGTTATGAGTCATTTTATATTTTCAAGTTGTTTCAGGTAACGTTCAAATAGTACAGAATTCAGAATTGCATTCAACAAAAGGTCATATCAGTAACGTACAAAGTGATAAAGTGAGTTTCTTGCAGCATCTAAAAATGCCATTTAGAACTGAAATAGCTACAGGATATGCTTTTCTGACTTTGGTTGATATAGACCGAGCAAGTTTAACATGGCTGTCAGTTTTTATGAGTTGACCATTTATTTCGTAATCATAATTTATGTCCCTTTTGCCAAGTCTCATGAGGCTATAAAAGAGAAATCATTACAACTACACCAGGTAGGTGTTTTTGTACAACTTTGACATCTATTATTGAAGGAATTATGTTTCCCACTTTAAAATTATCAGCATATTTGCTTATCCAGAACCCATATATCTATTCTATATCTGAGAACAGCAGTCTGAAAAAAAGAGCTGACCACAACAGAGACTACTGGTAACCCCTGATAAGATAAACACATAACCCTATACCCTGACTTTATTGCATTCAGTTGCTTACTCAGTGATTTACCTCTTGACCTACATAGGATTTACAGTTAAACCTTTTCATTTGCTAATTATTCCACTATGTGGATGAATCTACCCTAGCAAGGTCACGATATGCAGCACTCCTGATAGTTCTTCATCAGGTGCAGCTATTACCTCTTCAAAGAATGAAATGAGAGTCAGAAGACAAGCATTCTTCTTAACAAGGCCATACCATTACATATCTAAAAAGTATTAGGTCCAAAAAATCATTTTGGATTTCTATCATAAATTTTTATGTGATTTTACATAGAATGAAGGTCTGGATATTAGTTTTAAAACTGGATTTAATGTGACTCCTGTATTACCTTTATGAGCAGGTGCCAGAGCAATCTGTTACTATAGATAAGGAATATATAACTATTTTGATTTACCTGGCTGATAGGTATTTATTTAACTTTTCCCCTGATCCTGCAGAAGAACAGGTATATTCTATGGCTCCATAAAATTCAAACTTCTAATTTTTAGATGTAGCTTCAGTTTTTTTATCTGTAGTTATATAAGGGATTTTCACCTTGTTATGAAGATTGTCCATTTCTGTGCAAGTGTATTTGTTATATCCTGGAAATGGATGATCATTTCACTGTTTATGGGTTAAATTACATTCATCTGCTTTATTTTTCTAATGTAATTATAGAATAACTTATTTTGCTTTCTGCCTTTGATATCAGACTGAGTTCATAATTAAAACTAGAAGATTTGATAAGGTTTGTTAAGAAGAAAAAAATGTATGTACTATCTCAGTTGATTGTCACTACAACTTCTTGCTTTAAATATTGTATTAACTGCCAATACATTTTGTATGTAGTTGAAGCTTTTTCTCCTATAACTGTATTAACTTCCAACAAATTTTGTATGTGCTTGGAGCTTTCTCTCAGATAATTGTATTAACTGCCAATATATTTTTTTGTATGTACTTAGAGCTTTTCTCCCCGGGCCTCCATTGAAAAAGGGCTCAATAGTGGCCCAATAGACTTTCCCGGTTAACAAACTACAAATAAAATAAAATAAATTAAAAAAGTAGGTTCTTAATTTATTTAATCTAGATTTGTTGATTGACAAGGGCAAAATCTGTATGCTACATATTATACTTTTGTAATGTAAAACTTACTAATTTTGTGACTGAACCAAATAGGATTTGTCTGACTTCTTGCTAGAATGTACTCATGACAGCAGACATTAATGATAGCATAACATTTCTTAATAGCACCCTGAACAGATTTTAGTGTGGTCACTAAGGTTAGTATCACATTCTTTTTATAAGCAATAAATAAGTAAAGGCCTCCTCCACCAAAAGTGCTGCTTTAAATCCATGTAAAGACAAATGAAAGGTATAGTAAAACAGTCGCTACCACGCTGAGTATAAAATAAAACTCTTTAACAAAAAACAAGATAAAACAAAGTAATAAGCACTTTCAGGTGAAGGATTCACCCAAAAGTGCTTATGAATTTGTTTTATCTGGTATTTTATTAAAGTGCTTTATTTTATACTCAGCGTGGTAGTGGCTGCTTTACTATATCTTTCATTACTCTTTTTATAAGGATATCATTTAATGCACCATATGTTCCACAGATAAAGTATAGAAATGATGATTTATTTGTGACTGAGTTTTACTTTAGTCTTAGGTTAAAAACTGAAGGTATCATGATCTACATTCATTACAGAGTATATAACTATGAGGAAGGAGCAAAGTCACCCTATGTTTCTCACCATGATATCTGAAATATTGCCATCCATCATTGGATTTCATTATATGTATTATTGATTAATTAAAGTAGTCAAGCAAATTTTGCTTACATGTATTTGATGTTAGGCAGTTTCCAAGTCAATGTTGCCCCTATCCTGTAGGATTTCCTTCCATAGCAGTTTCCTGTGTATACTTCATTGCTCATTTTTAAGAACAGCCTCAAAACACATCTCTTATATCAAGCTTTCCGGGCCTCGCATTTTACTCACGTGCATAGGTGATCCTTCAGATTACATTTTATATGTTCATTATCATCATCAATCCACTTTTTCCCCTCTGACAGTGGGTCAGAGAGCCTTATCAAATGTCACCACCTCATCAATTCATAGCCATACAATTACCTTCTGTGACAGTCATGTCATCTGTCACAGGTCTTCTGTAACATAATCCATCTGTCTCTTAACAGGTCATCCTAGTTTCCTTTTGCTTTCTTCCTGTACTGCTCAAATCTGCTTTACCAAATAATTTTTTGCCAGACCACCTTAATCTATCTTCTGTCCTCTGTATAACTAGGGCTGCTTTGGCTTTTGCTCTGATGCCATACATTTTCATCAAATCCTGCAGTGTGTATCCTACCACCTATCTAAGGCACCTCATTTCCATCTCTTCAATCTTCTTCAACTGCACTAACTTCAAGGTCCATGTTTCTGTGCCATACAGCAGCACTCGTCACTCTTTTGTTTTGTACATCTTACTTTTCAGCTTCTTTGGCATTCTTCTACCATGCAGTACCCCTGACAGTTTGGGTTACTTGGCTGCAGCACCCCCCAGTTCTAGCTTTGGCCTCATTACTTAGCCTTCCCTTCTTCTCATGTAGTCTGCAATACTTTTACCAATACTTCATGAACTTTAAACCATCATGGAACTGCCAAAATCAAATTTCATTGGACCTTGTCATATGCTTTCTCCAAAAGTAGGAATACCCAGTTGGAATATTTCCTTATCTCCAGCTTTTCCTCCACTATCTATCTCACTGCAAACATCAGGTCAGCCTAATCTGAATCTGAACTATTCATCTCCGATCTTACTTTTTTCTACTTTGCATATTTGTAAAAAAATGTGTCCAGTGCTTTTGATGCAGCGTGACAGGAATATAATCACTTTGCACTTTCTGCAGATGTGAATAACTCCTTTATTCTTGTAGATCACCACAAGAATGCTTATTCTCTAGTTCTTTAGGGTACATTTCTCTCTCTTTCTCTCTTCATACTGTGATATGTAGCCTCAGGAACCATTTCTCTCCTAATGAACCCAACATCTTGATATCCACCATAACTTCATCTGGACCTGCCACTTTCCATGTCTTTGTTTTCCTTAGTGTACTTCATACTTCTTCTAGGCCAGGTTCTTCTTCTCTTTCAGCCTAGGTGCTACAAGTTGCAATACAACTTTTATGTTTTTTTCTTCTATCTAAAGCTTCTGGAAATGCTCCTCCCACCTACCCTAGATGTCATGTGGCCCAGTCAGCATATTATTCTTAGCATTCCTTATGAAGTGCATCTGCCAACTGTGTGGATCATTTTTATAAGTTATTTTATATATTTTAGTGTTATTTACTAATGTTGATATTATTTTGTAATGTGCTTAAGCCTGATAGGCACATAGATATAGTTGCTTGGATGCTGGGATAGTTAAAATCCTTTAAAATAATTGTATTTTCATTTATTTTAAATGTTGATGTTTAATGACAAAATTTTCAAGCTCAGGATAGGACACATAGACTGTACTGCAGGTTCATGTAATATATTCAATATCACGTGCAGTTATTTACTTTTGGGGCAAGTTTTACTCCTTGGTTATTTTCCTGGTTTCTAGCTTTTAGGTATTTTTTCCCAAAATTTGAATAAAATACCATAAATAAATGCCAGCTCAAAATCCACAGTTTATTGTTAGCACTTTCGTTCACTCACAATGAATGGAGGAGGTAGCAGACCAGGGCATTATAGATGGAACAGATGAGCCGGTTCATCATGTCAGCATCTGCAAAAACACAAAAGTTCTCTTTGTAATTTATAACCATACTGACTTTGTTATCAGACCTGTCTTGGTTGAGACTTAAAGGGATTAACATTTGTGCCTTCTATGAGGGCTAATTTGGCAGGCTGTTTGCTTGATTTAAATTTTTTTTTTCCGAAAACTGAATTTGCAACTGCTTTTTGGAAATACTTTGTCTACACTTCCTGACCTCAGAGTATCTAGTGTTTTTAACCCCCCACTTCAGCCGACCATTAATTTATTTGAGAAAATATGCGAAGCTGACATTAGATTTCTACTGAATACACCTATGGGGAAGAGTATTAAGAACAGGTCTATAACAACAGCAGAGCTTAATGATTTGTTTGATCTGAAAATGGCAGGGGTTAGAGTCATGCAACCTGATAAAGGTGGGGGGCTTGTTTTTATGCATGAAGAGGATTACAAGATTAAAAATTAAAATTGTAGGGACCTAAACCTTGTTACCACAATAAACAGAACATGCTGGAGGGATAGATTCCTGCCCAGAGACTTCCCATACTCTGGAACAGACTACCTATCTATGTCAAACAGAGCTCCTCATTAGCACTCTTCAAGAAAAATTTTGATGATTGGATGGGAAATAGTATATTCACCCCAGGCATCACTTCTGTGGCTCTGCTCGACAGGGGCATAGGGAAAATAATTTTCTTGGGTGGCGAAATCCAGGGTACCTTTTTGGCTAGGCTTATATAGGCCCTAGGGCCAATAGCCTAGTACCTACCTATGAAACCATGAATTAAAGCTACACTTGAAAATGAGGCATATGAGCATGTTTCACTGAATGAAATGAACAAGGCATATCAAAAGTTTAGAAATGCTATTAATGATTTGTTCCTTGAAGGTTACATAGATGTAAACACACAACTATTTAGTCATGACAGCACCTATTACACCCATTTTATTTGGAATTCCCAAGATACACAAAGGTATCCATAAGCCACCTTTTAAGCCTATTATAGATGGTAGGAAATCCATCTCATATGCTTGTGCAAGGTCTGTGGACCAGAAATTAAAGAAATATCTTTAGACAGAGGCCCAAATATGTAAGGACTCTTGGAGTTTTTTAGAATCCATGAACAATTTAGAATTCAACCAAGAGCATAATTTTTTGACAATAGATGTCAAAGACCTCTATACAGTCATCCCACAAGAGCTAGGGATGGGATGGAATGGACAAAGGAATTCTTGTTGGGTAAGAGAGTACCAGGGGATGAATTAGATTTGATGTTATAAAAATACCTACTGGAGTTAATTCTTAATAATAATTATTTCTACTTTGATGGAGAGCTGTTCCTTCAAAAAATAGGTCTGGCGATGGGCTCACCTTGTGGGGGAGTCTTTGCCAGTTGTGTCATGGCCTGTTGGGAAAAACAGATATTTTTCCAGCATGAAATTTATAGCAGGACAGTCCGATGGTACAGTAGGTACCTGGATGATATGTTTCTACTATTTGAGGGGGACTTAGGGGATGTCACAGAATTCATGCAAGTCTTATGTAACGACACATTTTATGGATTTCACGTTTCACTTTGAGAATCAAGCAATCCCATATCTGGATGTTTGGTTATCAAAAGACACAAACAATAGTAGGTATATAGCTAAAATTTACCGAAAGCCTACATATTCAAATTACTTCCTCCATTTCAGCAGCAACCACCCCTTTCATCAGAAAAAGGCTGTGGTAAAAGACCAGATGGTCAGCGCAGCCATAATGATAACTCTGAATTCAGATTTCAACATGGAGTATGATCATTTAAAAGGGATGTTTTTTAGGAGAGGTTACCTCTCTTTTTTGCTGGATGAGATCATTAATGAGGTTGGGAGGAAAAGAGAATCAGGACATTTCTTACCCATATTGAATAAAGGGTTAGTTTCATCTGAACAAAGAATAATTTCAAGTATTATTCCTAGTGGGAGGGGTGAAATTACTGAGAAAATTGATTATAAAATCAGCTTTCTAACAACTTTTTCAACTGATGCTATCGACCTCGGGAACCTATTAAGTAAAAATTGGGCTCTGATAAATGATGACAGTAATTTAAGGAACAAACTTGGACTAGAACCAAGGATCATTTTTAGAAAGGGTTTTAACTTGAAATCATTATTAAATAAAGAAATAAGGCCCAACATTCCCAATAAGGGCATGTAAAAGTGTGGCAGATGCCCTACATGTAGAAATAACCTGCTCAGTGAATATAGGAAATATGAAATTTATCTTGGCAGGGAAATATGATTGTTACACAAAGGGAGTTATTTATCTAGCAAGATGCCAACAATGCCCCATATACTACATTGGAAAGACGGAAAGGCAGTTTAAACAAAGGATTTATGAGCATCAGTATGCTGTCAGCAAACAGGATAGAAATAGTGCTTTAGCAAGACACATATTGGAACAAGCTGATCACTGCTTTCACTATACTATTGTTGAAAAAGTAGAAGTTAGCCCTAGGGCGGGACCATGGTCATTAAGACTTGAAGACAGGGAGTTATTTTGGCAATTGAAGACTAATGCTTTTTCCTTCCCTGGCTTAAATGATTCTTGCTCTTTAAAATGTGTCTTAAGATTAAAATCTTTAACCAGATAAAAATGTTCACTGTGATATAAATGTTTTTTATTTATTTTTTCAGTATGTGAATTTTAATGTACACACACACACATATATATATATATACATATATATATATATATATATATATATATATATATATATTTATATTTATATATATATATATATATATATATATATATATATATATATATTTTTTTTTTTTTTTTTAATAAAAGCATTCTCATGTATTGTATATATTTCTTTAAATGGTTTTTAGGGGTTGTATTTGTGCTTGGGAGAGATTATGATGTCATAATTAACTGCGGTATTTAAATTGTTTAGTATTGTACTTTGATGTCTGAAGAAGTTCCTTTATTGTGAGCGAACGAAAGCACTAACAATAAATTGTGGATTTTGAGCTGGCATTTATTTCTGGTATTTTATTCAACTGTTGGTGGTATTAATTTTTTCTAAGTAGTTTTTTTCCCAAAATACTAATACACTATTGCCTATTGACATGATTATATCTGATCTAATTTTTGCCTCACATATGATTTCAAGGTTGATTAATAAGGGATTCATGGAAGGGTTAAAGGTGCTGTTTCTTTTTAAACCATGGGGGGGTCACATTCCCCTCTATGAACAAAAAATAATTGAATGTTCTTTTTCCTTACAAATAATTTTAATTCAGTAAATAAATCTATCAAATTCATTGGCTTAGCGGGAGCAAAGGTCAATCCCTTACAAAATAATGCAGCAAAAATATAATTCACTTCCACATTACTGCAAATATAGATCTTAAAACCTTTAAAGGTGTGCACAAAATCAACAGAATTAATAGAATTTGTTAATGCCAGTTCTCTCGTCTTCTCATACCACCCCGCTGGGGCCTGCCCCACCGTCTTCCCTCCTTCAGGCTCATTTGGTTGTTCTGTTTTGTTAAAAATTCTGAGTATTTCAGTGGGGGAAACTCTAAAAAATCATCAGAATTAATATTATCAGCTGAAGTAGATTCCCTTTGAAAGTAATGTCTGCTTACTCTGATATCTTGAAGGCTCTTTGCATTTGGGAAACTGGAAAAACACAGACATTGTAAATATGTTTATCATAAATATGTTACATATTTTACATGTTGCTCTTGGTTTCAGTTAATGATGTAATTTCCTTTTCTGCTGTTGTTTTTCTGTTTCACTAAAGTTGATGCAAATACAATTCTTTTTAATAAAAACGGAATTAGGAAATGCTGACCAAGTAAGCAAGAAATATGATATTTAAGGTTTATTATCATAAAATGCAAAGTACTGTTCCTAGGCCATGACAAGCATGGGCAGGGGGAGTTGACTTGATAGCAACAGAGCAAAAAAAATCTAATGTTGTTAAATATACCTGCACTGGATCACTAGAAACAAAGAGGGGGACAGTGGAATCAAAAGAAAGAATGCTTAGATGTATTCTGAGGGTACAAAAACTACAGATGCAAAGATACAATACTTCCATTCTAGCAGGCTCTGGTGAAGTCACAACATCTGTATTGTGTACAGGCATGAGGGTAGAGTAAGGGAAGAGACATCAGATCCTGGAAGGCATCCAGAGGAAACAGTATAAGAGTGCATAGAGTGGAAGGGAAAATATATGGGCATTGTTAAAAAGAGCTGGAACTATTCTCATTAAGAAAGAGAAAAGACAGTTGGAGATGACAAAGTATCATGGAGCTGAGATGTGGCCATTCTCTACAATAAGAGTAAAAGGGGTGGCAAAGAAACCAGATTGTGCAAACTAGGCTACATCTTAGACCTGTAGAAGCACTTCTTCATGGTTCAGCTCCTAGTAGATGGATAAAACCCTGAGTAAAATCTATGCAACCTGCACTGAATTAGCATGGGCACCTTCTAGAGCTGGCATGCAGAAGATGGGGGTACCTGTCCTCCATGTGAATGCAGAATACAGAAACCCTATGCTGCAGTCCTGCAGAAGAGAGGCAGTGATGCCTAGTGTAGTCCTGGAGTGTGCATTTAGCTCAGCAATCTGTGAATAAGCGGTCTTCCTATGCAGCTGCATGGAAATAAGCACATGTATGATGAGGCATAGTGGCCCTCCGCAATGACTTAAGTCATAGAATCACTGTCAAATGAAAGGGACCAGGATAGAAAAAAATGTCATCATTACTGGGATCAGAAACACACAAACACAGTTGAGTAAAAAGCAGAACACCTTTATCCAACACTGTGGTGTTCTGCTTTTTACTCAACTGTGTTCGTGTGTTTCTGATTTTCAGTTTTTCTGTCAGCAATTCATTAATAATAATCATTACTGGGATGCCTATGAGGACACAAGAAAGTATTATAGTTGCCTGGATGAAGCCACATCCAGAGTTAGGGGAGACACATAACCATATCATGCCCAAATGGAACCCTAGGCAGGGTAATGAACTGGGGGCTCTCTAGGCATACCAGTATCAGATTACTTGGCTGGTTTCTCTGTTACCACACTGTTTGTATATCCCATTTTCTTCTTTACTTTTCCAATAATCACAGAGAGGTGGATTTAATTTAAAGTTTTTATATCAAGTTTTACAGCAAAAGCACTGAGCCATTGGTTAAACTAAACAGAAAATTCTCACTTTGAAACCAGACTTAGCATGGGCAGCAGTAAACTTATATTCCCTCAAAACTCACATTTATTGAAAGGGCAGGCACGCCATTAAACTGTAAGAGACATGCTGGGATTCATTCTTAAATAGCATACAGAGAAGCACCTATTAATGGCTATATGAAGGATGCAGGATTTCAAAAGACAACGTGTAATGCATTTGCTAACACATGGTACAGCCCATTGGACTCAACTGTTTCTTTTAAGGGGCAGCCCAGGAGCACTGCCTGGTGAAGTAACTTGGTCAGAGTCACAAAGAAGACCAACAAAGGCTGAGAGAGTCAACCCTGCATTGGAGGATGCAGCTCATTAACCACTCACAGTCTTACTCATCTGCTTTAGTGTAAGATAAAACTGTTTAAGACCAACACAGACCTTTTCACACTTGTGTGCAGTAAACAGAATAATAACTAGTTGACTTTTTGCTGTCCAGTTTATTCAGAACCAAATAATAAGCACACTGTCAACAGTCAACAAACCAATGACATCAAGGATTGCACTCAAAGAACATCACTCATATGATGATGTTCCTCTTTACTACAATTGATGCCCTCCTTTACAACATACCAATAAACAAGTAGAATCCATGGATCAGTTTGAAAATACAAAACTAGCAAAAAGAACATAAACAGATAAAAAGCTGAAGCACAGGAGAACTGCAGTAATTTATTAAGCACTTTCATCCTTTTTCAACTGAGACTTCTTCAGAGTAATCAGACATTATAAATGAAGGAATTAAATAAAACCAGACTGTCACATGATCAAAACATTCCACTAATGATTAGTCAACCAAGTTGATTCATGCATTATTTAACAAATTAGGCTCGCTATCAGTAAACAAAAAATATAAAAATCATAGTTAATGAATAGATAATTAATTTAAAATATTAAAATACTATTTCCATCTTTATAACATTGAAGCCATTATATTGTTTCATTCAAACCAAGAAATAATGCTACTTCTAATAATATCTGCCAATGTAGTTCCTTACATTCAAGGACAGTTTGCCAGTCACCTCCTTTAACCAGAGGTCACACTGTTTCAATAATAAAGAAAACAAATTTATCAAAGTTAGAACACACAATGTAATGTTTATACAATATATTATTACTGCCTCCTCTGCTTATACTATACAAATGTTCGCAAATACTCTGTTACAGAGGTCTCTCGTTTTTATCAGTGTAAACAGCTGTACATGGTTTACGTGTAGCCAAATAAACAACTCCTTGTGTATTTCAATTATATTTACCCCTACAATTAATATTTTCTGAATAATTCACTATTTGTACTTTATCAACTACATTGATGTATGGGCAACAGGGACAGGTACAACACATGTCCATTTTAAAGGGACCTTCCTTAAAATTATCACCTCCTTCTAAAATATTTTTCAGGTTCTTTCCCCTTTTAAAAATAAAATTCATATCACTATTCAGTTTATTCTTAAACAGAGCATGGGAATTAATATGAAATTTCCAATTTTTAATCATAATTTTTTTCATTTTGCCACTAAAATGGTTAAATTGTAAAATCATCATGACCTTATCAAATTTTACAGCAGCATTTGTATTTTCATTGTTATTTAAAATACCCCCTCTTAAAATAGGTTTAAACACTGATTCATTTTTAATGGTAACCTCTTTTTCAACTTGTTCGATCATTTCTGCTGGATAACCTCTTTTGTATAGCATGTCCTTAAAGAAATTAATTTCTTTTACAGATGCACTCTGTTCAGAAATCATCTGAGAGAGTCTCACCATTTTCCCTTAACCAAACTATATTTTGTTTGCATGGATGGTAACTATTAAGAAACAAACATAAAATAAAAAACACAGGCTTACAATAAATAAAGGATTCAAATCTCCTATTAGGCATATTCTTATAGAACATAACATCCAAAAAAATAATAGTGTTATCATTCATTTCATAAATAAACTTCAAGAATTCAGTAGAGGTGTTATTGTATAACATAAATTCATTAAAAAGCTGAAGTTCCACTTTCCATAATAGAAATATGTCATCCAAAAATCTTGAGTAGAATTTTATACTATGAAAAAATTCAGATTTAAACACAAAATTGGTCTCTCAACACCACATAACAATGTGCACATAAATGAGCACTGATGCCACACCCTTATAAATACCTTAGCAATACCTCTTATCTGTTTCATCTTCATAGGTTCATAGGCTGGTACTAGGCTAACTGCCTTTGCAGGCCATTTTAAACCTAGCCACTTACCCCTTGTGAGAATCAAACCCTGCACCTTCTGTTTGTAAGGCAAACACCTTAACCATTATGCCATCCTCCCACCCCTCTTTTCAAAGAAAACAAATTTGTTATAGAGCACCAGTGCCAGAAAGGACGCTAAATTCATAGCATCTCTATTTGAAAGTTTATCATAAGTAGTTAATGCTAATGAAAAACAATGAAGACCAATTTTGTATGGTATAACAGAGAATAAATCTTTCACATCAATAGTAACCAGCAATGTCCCTACTTCAAGCTCACTATCACAAAACAACTGCAAAAAGTTCCAAGAGTCCATTAAAACGTTACCTGTCCAGAAAAAAATTACTTCAATTTGAATATATTTAGCTATTGGCTCTATTTTAGCATTACAATGGGTCTTAAAGGTGGATCCAAAATATGTTAATGAAGCTTAGGAATACCGAAGAAGGAAGAAATAGGGGGTTTAGTAACAATCATATAATTATATTCTTCCCTTGGTAAGTCACTAGTTTATAATAAATCGTAAAGTGTCATATAGTGTTAAAATCAATGTTAAAACCTTTAGCAGAAATAATAGTATAATTTTCATCATCACACAGTATTTGTAGAATCTTCGGATTGTATAACATCAAATCCAGCAACACAACCCATCCCCCTTATTAGGTTTCATTACACATACAGTTCGGTTATTATTTAAAAAACCTGCAACAATTCCATCTCTTCATTAGTCAAGTTATAAAATGTAAAATGCCTATTTTGTTCAATAACACTTCTAATTTTTGCCTCACATATGATTTCAAGGTTGATTAATAAGGGATTCATGGAAGGGTTAAAGGTGCTGTTTCTTTTTAAACCATAGGGGGGGTCACATTCCCCTTTATGAACAAAAAATAATTGAATGTTCTTTTTCCTTACAAATAATTTTAATTCAGTAAATAAATCTATCAAATTCATTGGCTTAGCGGGAGCAAAGGTCAATCCCTTACAAAATAATGCAGCAAAAATATAATTCACTTCCAAATTACTGCAAATATAGATCTTAAAACCTTTAAAGGTGTGCACAAAATCCACAGAATTAATAGAATTTGTTAATGCCAGTTCTCTCGTCTTCTCATACCACCCTGCTGGGACCTGCCCCACTGTCTTCCCTCCTTCAGGCTCATTTGGTTGTTCTGTTTTGTTAAAAATTCTGAGTATTTCAGTGGGGGAAACTCTAAAAAATCATCAGAATTAATATTATCAGCTGAAGTAGATTCCCTTTGAAAGTTATTAACCAAGGGGGAATAGGAACCACTATTAAATTGTTTATTTATATCATAGTCAATATCCCTCCTGGTCTTAACTAATGGATAGCCATTACCAGTTTTATATTCTTACATTTCTTATCATAATTCGTTTTACAGCTACCATCAGTTTTCTTAATTATATTGTCAGTTTTAAAATGTTGCTTTCAAAAAGCAAATCATTAGAGATAACTGCCTCAAATCCATTGATTTCCTTTTCCAGTGTTTCCATAATCCTATTATTGTACTTCATAAGACTGTACATAAGTTCTAGCCGAGAAAAGATGAATAATTGAGCTGACTACTTGTATAATGCCACCCTTTCAAAACTTAATTAGGGAACTTAGAAAAATACCAAAGGAGGATGAAATAGTGGGCTTAGTAACAATTGTATAATTGTATTCTTCCTTTGATAAGTCACTAGCTATTAATAAATCATGAAGTGTCAATGGAGAGTATTCTGAAGCATTATATTTACAAACATTTTTATAATATACACATAGGAGACAAGAATAATGTATTATATAAACATCCCATTGGGTGTTCTAACTTTGATAAATGTGTTTTCTTTATTATTGAAAGGGTAACACTTCCAGTTAAAGGAGGTGACTGGCAAACTGTCCTTGAACAGAGAGAACTTCATTGGCAGTTATTATTAGAAGCAACATTATGTCTTGGTTTGAATGAAACAATATTTATTAATAGAGTATTAAAATTAAGGGCTTCAAGGTTATGAAGATGTAAATACTATTTTTAATACTTCAAATTCATTATCAATGTATTGGAGGTTGTAGGAAAGTTTAAGGAAGACTTAAGGATTTCATGCAACATAATGGATGGACCAGACAGACAAGAACACTGTGGAGGACTGATATTGGTAGGGGAGCCTGAGACATACAGAGGTAGATAGATACAAAAGGGGGATTTTGAAGAGTTCTGACATCCAGGTGTGAGGACCTCAATTATATCCCATCTCTGATGGACCTTGGTAGGGGGAAACTTGAAGATGTGGTGGTGTAGGTCTCTGGTGGCTCTATGGTCAGAGTTGACCAGGTCAGTAAATCTTACACTTGTTGGAAGAAGACTTCAGTACGTTGCAGTTGCCTCTCCACTGTTCACTCAACTACTGTATCAACTAGGTCCTGAAGTTCTCTGTGTTGGCAGCTTACCAGGATGACCGGCAGGAGTGGATCTTTCACCCTATTCCTGTGAAGACAATCCCAAGTAGGCAAGGAGGAGGTGGTGAACAGTCTCTCACATGGAAAGCATAAATGAGCTGCCCTGAGGAAAAATAACATAAAAGGGAAATAAATACAAAGAGAGAAAAATATGGAGAAAAGAATGACACACAAATGCTTTGAAAACATATAAATGTATTTAATTAAATGAATAAACATTTACTTATTTAATTTCAAAACTGCTACTGTCTACCTTCTTACTGCTGACTGCATTCCTAGAGAATATACTGATGGTACTTGACATTAATGCTTCTTAACTTGCACATGTAAATTACTGCTGTAAAAATGCTTTATTGATATACATATATAAATCATTTATTTTTAGTGTTCAATCTCAGTGGACTATGTTGACAGTCATTTCTATCATTGTTAATCTCATCCATCAGTTTAGACTACAAAACAGTTACTGAAGGAATAAAGACATATTTGTATACTTTTCATATGATTTCTACTTATGAATGAATCTCACAAGCTTCCTCTGTGCCTGGCTTCTGTTATATTCCCTTTCTTTCTCAGCTGTGGAGATACAAAAAAACAAAAAACAAAAAGGAGATCAAACTGGTTTATCCCTGTTATATGCGAATGCATCATTGATGAAGGCTTTTTTATTTCTGACTTCTAAGGTAATTTCATAAGTGATTCCACCTCATGCATTCCTCATAAAAGGAAGCAGTGTGCTGTGCTTTACAGAATGGGAATGGGCCTTGCTGGAATATTGAAAATTTCCAGTAGAGTTAAGAAATGTGGTCATTCCTTAACAATCTTTCATTTTCCTTCCTGAGTAAATGGTGTTTAACTTCAACAACTATAACTTCCCGGCAATTATCGACCTATTAGATTGATGAGCCTGGTCTGCAAGGCCATGGAACATATCATCATGGAACTCATAAACAAAGACATTGGTAACCTCCAAACTCAGGATCCCACCCAGTTCGGGTTTGTGAAAGGCAGATCATGCCTCCTGAACCTGATCAACTTCTTTGAGGCAGTCACCAAAGCCGTAGATGAGGGTAAGGTGATTCACACAGCCTATCTTGACCTCGCCAAGGCTTTCAACACCATCCCCCATTCTGGAATTATAGCTAAACTCACTAAACTAGGTATAAATCCCTATGTCACAAGATGGGTTACCAAGTGGCTCACTGACAGAACCCACACAGTAAAAGTTGCAGACTCCAAATCTGACCTCAAACCAGTGACAAGTGGAGTACCACAGGGTTCAGTCCTGGGACCTCTCCTGTTTGTTTGATATCTACTTCTCTGAAGTACAGGCTAACACAGAAGGCCTTTGGCTAATGAAGTTTGCAGATGACTGCAAACTAGGAGCCATAGTCAAGTCGCCAAATGATGTGGACATCCTACAGAAGGGCCTCGCTGAGACAGATGCCTGGTGTCAGAGCCATGGCCTCAAGCTCAATGCTAAAAAGTGCAGTGTCATCCCCTTTGGAAAAAGCTCTGTACCCATGAACTACCACATAGGCAGCAATCTACTTTACACCAAATGTGTGATGAGAGACCTTGGGACCCATGTGGACAGTAGTCTCTCCTTTGATAGTCACATTGCCACAGTAGTCAGTAGTCAGGAAGTCCTTCTACATGGCACACCTCATCATAAAAGAGTTCTCATCCAGGAAAAAAGAGGTCATTGTTCCCCTCTACTCAACACTCATTAGACCCATTATAGAGTACAACGCCCCTTTTGGAATGTACCTCACAAGACATCTGCAGCAACTGGAAAGGCCACAGAAGTACCTCACAAAGAGGATTACTGGCCTCAAACAAATGCCCTACACTGACCGTCTCAAAAAACTCCAGCTTTATTCCATAGCATATCGCCTACTCTGAGGTGATCTCTGCCTAACATATAAAGCTATGTCAAACCCAGAGCTGTTGGACATGCTACACCTAAAGAAATCCCAACCCTCTGAGCTACATGCTCTAGGGACCTAAACCATGCCACCACAATAAACAGGACATGCTGGTGGGATAGATTCCTGTCCCTGAGACTTCCCATACTCTGGAACAGGCTACCCATCTATGTCAAGCAAAGTTCTTCATTGGCACTCTTCAAGAAAAATCTTGATGAGTGGACGGGAAATAGGAAATACACCCCAGGGATCACGTCTGTGTCTCTGCTTGACAGTGGCACAGGAAAATAACTTTCTTGAGTAGCGTAAGCCAGGGAACCTTGTTGGCTAGGCTTACGTAGGCCCTTGGGCCAATACCCTAGTACCTACCTATGAACCTATTAACCTATGAACCTATGAACAAGATGTTATGGCCTGTACACAACATTCTCTAACTGATACATTCAGTGACACCCCAGTGTCTGGTGATATGTGGAGATGGATTAGCTATTATATATTGATATATTGATATATTGATCTTAATGTTAGCAGGTAATTGATTTCAGGAGCATTCCTGCATGGTCTGCCAATTTCGACAATAATTTAAACTGAACAGTCTAATATGGAGTATTCACAATATTTTCATTGATGCTATGGTCAGTTCTTTATTCATAAATAACTAATTCACTCAGCATTGCAGTATACAATAAGAAAATCATAAATCTACAGTAGGTAGGTCATATGACTGCTGTTTATCTACCCACCCCCATTCTACCTTAGGTGTGGTGATTTCAGTCATTTTGTAAGTAGAACTTTCTTGAAACCACCAAAAACATTGTTAATATGTGCATAGATGGCATTGCTTAGTAAACTAAAGGAATTTAAGTATACTTACTTCCAATTCTGAACATATGCAGCAAATAAACATTCTATAAGTTTAACTTGTATTTTATTTATTCATAGGTTCAAAGTTAAGTACTAGGCTAGCTGCCTTTGTGAGACATTTTAAGCCTAGCCAATTTCCCTTTTGGTGCTTGACTTTGGTTAGAGATTGGTCTTAGCCATCCCATAGTTGATGTTATATATTACCCCAATGAGAAGAACTGGTACCATAGGAAATTTCAGTGGACCCATGAATGGAGTAAAGCATTTAGGAGCTCCACCTGTCCATTAGTAGTACAGGGGGTAGCCCTGGGGTAAATTTTCTGTTTTTCATCAAATGGGCATTTATTTCATTTATTTTATTAAACTGTTATTATTTAGTTTATTAGATTAATCTATTAATTATTTTACTAAATAAAATAAATAAGCAAAATAAGGCAAATAAACAGTTTACAAAGTTTGACAGGTATGTCTCTGACATACCATCAAAAGTAAACAAAAAACCTCATTAAGCAATGCATTTGAATTGCTTTGAATTTTGCATTTCCATTGAGCCCATATCCTATAAAAATATGAACAGAGGCACACACACACACACACACACACACACACACACATATATATCCCCCAACTCTCAGATGTCAATTGTTTCCATTCAGATGTGTCAGTTGCCTACTCCAACTTTTGCAGGTATGACTCCTGTAGCAGTTAAATGAGGATTTTGTTATTCTTATCTGACCAGCATGAGGCATATTCCTGAGCTTTAATGTATGCCATCCTTTTAAAGTGCCACTACAAGAGTGGAGTATGTAAGTGTAATGTAGGGGTGAGAACCAACACCCCTTTCACTATGCACAGCCCAGATACTTATATAGGGTTAATACCTATGGAAGTGATGGCAGTATAAATTTTTGTTTGATAACAAAACTACATCACTCACATCCAGCTCTATTATTTTTTTTAGTCCCATTCTTTCACTGGGCAAATAAATGAATCTATCCTGTAGTGTTATAGCAGGACACATGGCTGAACCTATTGTCTTTTGCTCATGTCAATAAGTGCACACACACTCAGACACACACACACATACACACATACACACACACACACACACACACACACACACACACACTGTGTGTGTGAGTGCGTGTGTGTGTGTGTGTGTGTATACAGATAGACAGATAGACAGATAGATAGATAGATAGATAGATAGATAGATAGATAGATAGATAGATAGATAGATAGATAGATAGATATTTTTTCCTTTGGTTGTCTCAGATTTTCTTTTTTTGGTGGATGTATACTTTAAATAGGTTATGGATCTTTTTTGTGGCAAGTGTTAAGAGATTTTTGTTAGTAAGAAGTAGCTCCCCAATTTAGTTAGTTATTAGCAGTCTTAGAATTACATAACTACTATGCCAGTAGTACTGCATAATGGAGTGTGACTGAGGTTTACTTGACCATTATGCATGTTTACAAGCTCATTGATTGCCAGGGCAGTTTGCTACCTGGCCATTTGAATGCATTTTTGCCTGTAATCACACATATACATCAGTGCAGCAGTGTGATGTATAAAGCTCAACTTGCCTGAATAAAAAGTTCTTAAATCTGTTCAGACCTTCACTATTTGGTCTTAATCCAGCAATTTAAGTTGCGCTAAGCCACACTCATCATTGACAGTCTGCGAATATTGCAAAGCAGCTGAAGATACATTTTAAAAGCTGGATAAATCAGGAATTATTTAGAAAACATAGTAACAGGTGTAACTGAGATCTCTTGAGGATTAACCACATTTTAGTGGTAAGAAGTGACAGTTTGTAGTATTTCTATGGCTCAGAAATTATGTGACTGGGAATGAATATGACACCATTTTTGTTGCTATACACATGAGTGAAAGTGTCTACTCCTGACAAGTTACACTGTCAATGGTTACAGAAAAGGCTGAAAGTAAGAAGAACCTGATTAGAAGTAGTTCATGTCATACATTAGCCTAACCATTGCATTGCCACAGCAGGAAACAATTGCAGCTATAGATTTAATAAATTCAGTACAGGTTAACATGACACACAGTATCATCCAGATTATTGAAATCCCACAACTCTGAAGTAATCCTTAGTACAGTGTCCTCATTTACATTATGAACCTAAATTAAGAAAACAGTAAAAACTTAAATGTCATGTGTGGGAACACAGAGCAAGAAACAGGAGAGATAACATTAGTCCAGAAGAAAATTGCATCCTTATGGATGCTCTAAAGACATATAGTAAACATCTCCTTGGCAAAGGGAGTGCGGGGGTCAAAGCAGGCAGAGAGAATTAAGGCATGTAATCAAGTAGTGGCTGACATCAGTGATATAGGGGGAAAGAACTGCACCTTTAACAGTGTATGAAAAAAGCAAATAACATGGTGGGACAAGCAAGGACAAAAGCTAGGCAGAATGTATTTGCCTTTTACAGTATGGGGGTGGCCATTCCACACTGCAGCCTTTAACACCAGATAAGGAGTTCCTTTTCTCTATATGTGGTGATGGTTTTGATACAGATGAGGATGCTACTGTACTCATCAGAGGTAGTATGGATACTGGTGCTTTCAGGTCACTGCAGCAATCACAGACTTGCAATGTGGAAGGTCAGTGTATAGCTAATTTCATTATGTTAGGATGAAAAGCAGTGGCCATTATACCTTTTTACATATAACCATTAGCATTTCTCATTATCAGGTAGGCCATATACATCACATATAGCATGAAGTCAACCATCTCTGCATGGTAGGTGTGGTCCTCATGTCTTTCAAGATAAATCATTTCATCTGTCACAGGTCTTGTTAACCATAGACTCCCATATTTATTCACAGGGTCAACACCAGAAATAGTAATGTCCTGTGATTCAGTACAGCAGGCTGATGTTTACAGCAGCTGTCCACAATGATGTAATAACTGTTCTATTCATGACACAGCCTGAACACAGTGGCACACAGTCACCTATTCCACAACAGGTTGTTAACTCCATAACCAGTGACACTCAATAGAATGAGGAAATAAATTGCAGCAGTATTGGTGGGGGATGGACATTACATAGCTGTTTCATGTGAACAACTTGAACACCTTGAAGAAGAGATTGTCCTTAAAGAGGTAACACTACCCACTGACACACTTGTACTAAGGGGTGCCAGATGAAGACCGTTTCCACAGTTAGCTCACAAGACATACAAGGCTTTGGCTGCCAACACCATATGTGTGGTGGGATTCACTTTAGAACATCAAAAGCCTATAACATTGAAATTCAAAACACTGAGACCAAAATCTTGAAAATTCAAAACACTGAAAACTCGAAACACTGAATCCCATAACACTGAAAAACACAGTAAAGCAACATGTACTATATTCCAGCACAACTACATACAGAAAAAAATAAAAAACAAACCATATTATACTTCTTCAAATATAAGAAGGGGGGCAAGCCCACATGCACCCCCATACCTGCTGCTACTTATATATATCAGATCCAAGATTGCACTACACTACACTAAGATGTGTTATGTTGTAGTATAACAAGTAAGAAGGGAACATGACTGAGGTTACCTATGAAACTCCAGTAAGTATTGGAGAGATATATAGTAATGTTTTAACAGTGAAGTAGTGTTTCTAAGAGAAGGTTGAGGATAGTTTTTTTTTTACAGTTTAAACAGGCAGTCATGAAGCGTGGAATGGTATGTTTGCCATTTTGTTCTGTGTAGTGCAATCTCGGACTTGGGCAGCCACGGTGGTGCAGCGGTTAGCATTGTCACCTCACAGCAAGAGGTTCTCCAGTTCGATCCTCGGCTGGGTTGCCTTCTGTGTGGAGTCTGTATGTCCTCCCTGTGGTCCCGTGGGTTTCCTCCGGGTACTCTTGTTTCCTCCCACATTCCAAAGACGTGCTGTAGGTGTATTGGGCACTCTAAATTGGCCCTAGGTGTGAGTGTGTGCCTTCTCTGAAAGGTTGGGTGCTGGGCTGGCAACTTGACACCATAAAACTCCACTGCCAGTCATGAGCAGACAGTTGTTCTGCTGTGGTGACCCCTAACCGGGAAAAGCCGAAAGAAGAAGTGCAATCTCGGACTTGATATATTTAAGTAGCAGGGGTGTGGGGAGTGCAGGAGGGCATGGCCCCCCTGCCTATATTTGGAGAACTGTAATATAGCTTGTTTTTCATTTGTTTTTGTATGTAGTTGTGCTGGCATATATTAAATGTTGGTTTCCTATGTTTTTAAAAAGTTATGGGATTCAGTGTTCTGAATTTTCAAGATTTTGGTCTCAATGTTTTGAATTTCTGTGTTATGGGCTTTCAATGTTCTAAAGTGAATGTATGCTGTGCTATACTTTAGCCACAAGCCAGTTCCACTGAGAGTAAGGTAGAGATGGGCAGAGTATTGCAGGGTATATTTAAGGAATTTTACCAGTACATGGGAATGGTGGAAGGCAAGGACAATGCTATGATGATCCTCATGAGAAGTATGGTTGCACACACAGCATTCATGTCTACATCCATGTTCACACTAGTAAAGACTTATCAGACACATACTGGAAACATTGGATATGGACAGTGTACTGTCTGTATGCATGGAGGATGAGTGGGTTGGGCTCCATGTGAATCTAAAGAAAGTGTGACATCCATAACACATGGTAGAACCTCTCAGTTATGATCTAAGTCCCACAATACTTTTCAGTCAATGTCTGGAAGTTCTCATGCATCCAGTAGATCCTGGCATCTCACCAACTCAATATCAAGCTTGCATGCCAGCACTTGCTCAAGACCTATAGGACCATCATACGCATTACCTTCAATATATAAGTCACAAGTCCAACCTCCCTAAGTAAAAGTCATCAGTCATCCAAAACTCACTGTCCAGAAACACTGATGAGACAATACCAAACAAAACATCTTAACAGTGTGCAAAATTATCTTTATAATGCGCAAAGTACTGCATTCACTGCAAGGAGACATTTCCTAGTAGCCATATGCATATCTTAATGCACTTTCCCTTGCAATCCTGCCAGTAAAACTAGTGCTGTTTCCACTTAACACTCAGCACTGTACAAATGATGACTGAATTAACTTTCTGAGACATCAAGTTTGTTTTGAGGAACAAAAAAGTCTGATGTACAGTGGCAATTGGCCATGTACCACACAGCATAACCAACTGTATTCATAGAGGACATATTTCAAATAATTTACAAACCAGTTGAATATGAAAACTTCAGTACTCACTAGGTATTCACTGTACAGACCAATGACTTTCTTCATTGTTATATCTGAAAACAGTAATGTGACATCACACCACAAAAAAAGAAAAACACTTCTGTATAAAGTCTCAGCATATCTCTCGACTGTACAGTTTTTCGCAGAATGTCCAGATTTTTGCCTCATATTTTTGGTGTGTTCCTCCTAAAATCGGTACTTTTCTGGCAAATAGCTGAGGACTGAAGTCATTAAATAATGACAAACATTTGAGTTTAAGTATCTGCATCCTTCAAAAAATTCATGCTAATGCAAAACCTATTATTCTATCAACTTTCTTAGTTTGTAAGAGCAATATTTAAAATCTATCCCTATTTGTCCCCCCATCATTTTAGGCTTTGTCCAGATTTTTTGCTCTAAGAGACTGAGAGATATGAGTCTCAGTATTTTAACAATAGTGTATTCAGAATAGTCTTCTGTGCTGATTGCACTGTGGAATGTTAATACAACCCTTATTCATGTTGTAATTCAACGGATTTTCTGACACTGCTTAGCAACATGCCAGAATATTCCTCGGATATATACCAGTCTTCTTCAATCCATCCTAAATCTAGAAATTATTTGGGAAATAGTTAAAATGAGAATCTTATAAAAATGTGTGCCAAATTTGAGACCTTCACCATTATTCTTTTACCTTTATCATTGACTATGGAGGTGACAATTGAAGGGCATTACTGACAGTAGATGTAACACTGTTGCCACTTACTCCAGTACAATGTATAACTTCTTCATCTATCAGCTGCTCCTGTTAGGGGTTGCCACAGTGGATCATCAGTCCAAACAACAATTGGCAGTGGAGCTTTTATGGTGTTGAGTTGCTAGCTCAGTGCCCAACCTTCACAGAAGGCACACACACATACACACACACACACACACACACACACACACACACACACACACACACACACACACACACACAAAACCACACCTACACGCACACAGACACACACAAACACCTATTAATTTTATTTTGTATGAAAGGAAAAAATGTCTAATGCACAGTGTCGGATGACAATGTACCACACAGCATAGTCCACAAGTAACACTGCATGCATCAAATATTATGAGATTTTTGTTATTTCACTTTCACTAAATGAAAATCATGGCCCATTGCTGTGGACTGGAAGCATCTTCTTTGCCAGTGCAGCCATAAGCCATGCATGAGCCTCCATTAGGGGTCTCCATACTACTGCCATTTGGCTGGCCAACATCACTACCATCACTACCATCACTAGAGGAAGGAATGATAACAGGAGTTGCACTGCCATCATGGGACAGCTGCACACCAAACCAATGCATGGTCATGTTGTGCAGAATGTAACAGGTGCCAAACATCCTGCATGCAGTAGTAGGGTCATACTAAAGGACAGTCCCACACTCATCCAGGTAATGGAAGCAGGCTTTCAGAAAGCCAAATGCTCACTTAGTGACTGTCTGTGTTTGGGACAGGGAGGTGTCATAGGTTCATAGGTTCATAAGTTCATACAAGGCTAATGACCGCCAGGGTCTTTACAAGCCTGGCCATGCAACCCAACCCATTATTGTCCCAGAGATCCTTGGACACCTCTATGGGGGGGGGGTATTGTTAGTAAGGAGGTAGCTAAGGGTTGTGTATGTGGGGCAGTATATTAGTTAGGGATTGATTTACTTACTTACTGTCAACCTCTATCCATCAGAAAGATGGGGGCCAGGCCAGGGGTGAATTTGCAATTTCCCATCCAGTGATCAAGGTTTCTTTTGAACAGGGTCAGGGATGAACTCTATTTCATGTAGATGGGGAGCTTATTCCATAATGTAATGACCCCTTGGGACATATATCGGCCACTCCAGCAGGTTCTGTTTATTTTCAGACAAAGTTCAGGTCCCTTGATCTAACATTTCTGGTGTTGTTTGTCTTATGAGTGTGCAAGAAATTCATCAAAGCTGGATCCGAAGACACTTTATATGCTAGGCATAGATCACCTCTCAGTAACCTGTAGGACACTGAGTACAAAGATAGGACCTTAAGGCGATCTGTGTAGGACAGGGTATTCATACCCTGGATTCTCCTGATCAGGAATTTTTGAGGACATTCAAACTGTTTCAAGTGCCTGGCTAGGTGCATGACAAAGGGGAATTGTTCTCAATGATATGTTTGATAAGGGCTAAGAAGAGTGGTACTATTATTTCCTTGGACCTGGATGCTATACCCTTGCTTTTGAGTTGGACAACTATACAGATGTTCTAACTATATTGGCTACATGTTGGTTGAATGCCAGATTACTGTCTACAGATGTTCCGAGATCCCTTACTATAGGGTGAGCTCTTAGAAGTGTTTTATTGCTGAAGTAATTAGCTTGGTTGGACTCTTAACAAAAGGGCACCATAATGCATTTCTTTGCACTGAGTTTTAATCTGGGGCTTTTTCACCAGTCATTTGTTTTTTTTAGACCCTCATGTATAATGTTAGTGTCATGGAGGGAATCTGTGATAGCTCCCAATTTACAGTCATCTGCAATCTTGGTAAGCCAGAGACCTTTGATATTAGCCTTGACTCCAAGAAGTAGATACCAAACAGGTACAAGCCCATCACAGAGCCCTGAGGTACTCCGCTGGTGACCATTCTCTTGGTGGAGGTGGTCTCACCAGTCCTCACTTCTTGGGCACTATCTGGCTTGCTAACCAGTTATATAGGGACTTCTTCTTAGTTCTGAGAGTTTGTCAACAATACCTGAGTGGGGTATTGCATTGAACACCTTGACCAGGTCAAGGTAGGTGGCATGCACCATTTGTCCCTTATCCAAAACCATGGTAGTAAATAGTCTACTCTTCCTAAATCTAAACATCAGGAGCTTAAACAATAAAATACATGAGCTTCATATTCTAATCTCACAATATCACCCTGATATAATCAGTTTAACAGAAACATGGCTAAAACCAACTACCAAAGATACAGAAATCCTGCCACCTGGATACAGTATCCTTAGACAAGATAGACTGAAAAAGAAGGGTGATGGCATTGCCCTGCTTTACAAAAATACGCTAACAATAGTTAAAACTGAGTTACCAATAACCTCCTTGGACAAAGCAGAAATACTATTAACTAATCTCAAAATAGGCAACAACAAAACTATCAACTTAGTAACAGGTTATATCCCCCCAGGCAATAATATCCCTATCATGGAAAGGTTATTACAATGGCTATCAAAATCCTTGCCTCAGGAGACTATTGTATTAGGGGAACTTTAATATTGACTGGCTCACATGCTCTTCCCAAGCTTCCACTAATCATATCAACCTAGTTTCCTTCTCTCAATTAATCAAATAACCCACTAGATTAAACAACAATAGAAAAAAAGAAACTCTTCTAGACTGGATTTTACTAAATAAAATTCCTTCTTCCTACCTAGCAGGCACACTTCCTGACTCACAAAGTGACCATCAGGCTACCTTCTTACTTAAATATAACTCCCACCACCCTCAACCCCCTATACTCCAAACAATTAGGTACAAAAAACACTTTAACCTATCAAACTTCTTACATGATCTAAAACTATACAACTGGTCCCAACTGTATTACCTACCCCACGATGAAGCCACCAAACACTTTAACTCCACATTTCTAGAAATACTAAATAGGCATGCCCCTGAAAGAACTACCAGAGTTAAGGGCAAAGCAGTTCCATGGTTAACTAGGAAAACAAGGCAAAAATAACAGAAAGGAATGAAGCCTGGAAAACCTGGAGGTCCAACAGCAAAACCCCAAGTACACAGCAAGCATACCAACAGATTAGAAATCTAACCAAAAACTAGTCATGCAAGATAAAAGAAATTACTTTATTAACCACCAAAATCAGCACATGAACAACCCAAAAAAATTCTGGGCAGGTTTAAACAGGTTACTACACCCTGGAAAAATCACTACGCCATCCCCAGCAACAGGGTTAATGAAAGAAAACATAGCAGAATCATTCAATGCTTTCTTTACTGAGACCATACTTCCCTTGCACAAAAGCAACCGCATACCAAAACCACTACTGTCCACCCCAAACCTAATAACAGCCCCACTTTTAAGCTACATGCCACCCCAACCTCCTACATAAGAAAATTACTCTCTCAATTAAAACCAACAACACTAGGAGCAGACTCCCTCCCCAACGAATTCTTAAAACTGGCAGCAACTGAAATAGCCATACCAGTCACTATCCTAATAAACAGATCCATCTTTGAAAGCTCAGTACCCTAGATCTGGAAAACTGCCTATATTATACCCCTTCATAAAGGGGGCAATTCTTATGATATATCTAACTACAGACCAATAGATATCCTATCCCCACTTGCTAAAATACTGGAGAAATGTCTTCACCAACAATTAATGACCCACCTTATTAATAAAGAACTCATATCCCAAACCCAACATGGGTTCCATCCAGGTCATAGCACAACCACTGCCCTGCTAGCATTTACAGATACCATTAACCACAACAGAAACAATGGTAAGCTTTCTTCAGCCCTCTTCCTAGACCTATCAAAGGCATTTGATATGGTTAATCATGAAAAATTAATCTCCCAACTTACTTACCTAGGCCTAGATAAATTGTCAGTCTCCTGGTTTAAAAACTACCTCAACAATAGGCAACAGGCAGTACTACGGAACAATAACTTGTCTCCAATCTTACCTGTGACACTTGGTGTACCTCAGGGATCTATACTGGGCCCCCTGCTGTTCTCAATTTTTACTAACAATCTCCACTCAGCTGTAAGTAGTTCAAACCTTATCCAATACGCAGATGATTCTACTATAATACCCTAGCAGACCTACACAAAATAACACAGGAAAATTTTCACTCAGTCGAAAGCTGGCTTACTGAGAATTCCTTGATACTCAACCCCAAAAAAACTAGGCTCCTCATTATCTCTCAATCACTACTGCCCCTACCTCCTCCTTTACTATCCACTCAAACAACAGGACCCCTATTTCACCTGAATCCCAAATAAAACTTCTAGGTATTATTATTGATAACAAGCTCAAATGTGATGTACACATTAATTTGGCCATAAAAAATACTAACAAAAAGCTGGGAAGTCTCTACAAACACAAATCATTCCTGACCCATAATGCTAAAACTACAATTGCACAAACACACCTTCTCTCAACTCTACTGTATGCATCACCAATCTTGACCAACCTATCCAAAACAGAAACCAATAAATTGACCACCTGCTATAATCAGATAGCCAAATTTGCCAACAACAGTTTCTTCAGAACACATCACTGCCAAAACCTAAAGCAATTGGGTTGGCTTGAACAACCAAACCTACTAACCTATAACCAGTTGGCTATCACACACAAGCTACTCTCTCATCCAAGCATAACACCTTCATTAAAAAACATAATCTAACAGTATTCCTGTCCTAGGCAACTCCGCTCCACAGACAAGTTACTTGCTGTAGTTACCAGATCTCACAACCATGCCAGTGACTCCCTATACTCTTCTTATATAGCCAAAATCTGGAACTCCCTGCCTACATCCATAACCCTAGAAGCATCCCTTTCTAAATTTTAAATAACTATCAAAACTTACCTCAGAAACAAATGGTTATGTCCCTGTTCCACACCAGACTAATACTTGAACCACTTCTATACTAATGTAACTCTTGGCTTAACAAAAATCTCATGTTTTACCTTCATAAAAGTGTATACCACAACAGAAGAATGATGGCGTATCTGTGCTAGTCTGCACTATGCATTGTTGTCTATAAACCTATTGTCAACTGTACCTGACTGATGCTTAATACCTTTATGTGTGCCCAACTACATACCTAGTGGATCTAGTTGAAATATGTACCCAAGAATTATATGTATATCTTGTAAATTTGTCTCCTTGGAGCTTTTCTCCCCGGCCCTCCACTGAAAATGGACATGTATCCAGTTGGACTATCCCGGTTAACAAATGTAAAATAAAATAAATAAATAAATAAATAAATGGTGACCTCGGTTAATTCTACTAGGTTAAGTAGGCAAGAGCTTCCCTTAGCAAAGCCAAACTGGGAAGGGTCCAGTGTTTATAGGTTGCCAATGCCCTTGTTGATCATTTCCATGAAAATTAATTCCATGGTATTCCATATTAGACTTAGTTACTGGGGTCAGTTGATGGTCCACCCTTATGAAGAGGGATGGCCATTTCAGCCCTCCATTCATGTGGCACATAACCTGTTTGAGGCTGTAGTTAAAGAGTGCCTTAAGTGGACCTGCTAAGTCATGTTTCAGGCTGTTGAGGAGGCAACCAGGGATATTGTCAGGACCCACTGAAGCAGTATGTTTGGCCTTAGTGAGCACCTCCAGGACCTGCTCCCTGTTGATAGTTAGAGGGGATATGCTAGAAGGGATTTCACAGGGGGTAGTGGGGGAGTGGGGATGTAGTTAGAGGTAATTTTGTCAGCCAGTAGATTTGCTATATCACCCTAGTCAGTGAAGGTTGTACCATTTATCACCAGTTCTGCACACTGTTGAGTATTACCTTTAAGATTCTTGACATAGCTTTAGAAGACCTTGTGATTGTCCTTAGCTTGGGAGGCTATCCTGCCCTTGTAATTGGCCTTGCTGAACATTATTAGACCTCTTAGTTTCTCATTTAATTGAATCAGAGAGCTCTTGCCTCTATGAGAGTTGCTCTTTCTGATTTTGGCCATAACTTTTTTTCTTTTGTTATATAGCCTGTTAAGGTAAGGATTCCACTAGTGTGGTTTGTTTTTGGTGTTATATCTAGGTTTACTTCTGGTACATATGTCTGTGTCAATACAGTCTTTTACATGGTTGTACAGGGTTTCTGTAAATAATTTTGCATAGTTCTCTGTGTTTGAGGGAACAGTGAATTTTTTCAAACCATTGTTTAAAAGAATGTAGTTTGCTTTAGTATAGTTCTTAACTGTTATAGGTTTGGCTGAATTTTATTTTGATGGAAATTGCTTTGTGGTCTGACTTCCCCAGTGAGGACATGACATGGGGGGTGCAATGCTCTCCCATGTTGGTGAGTAGTAGATGCAATATGTTTGATCCTCTGGTTGGAGACTGTGCTGTCTGGTCCAGGGTGTTTGTGTTGATGAAGTCCAGGAAATGTTGTGCCTGTGAGTTAGAGGCAGTACTTGTTTCCCAGTCTATAGATGAGTAGTTAAAGTCTCCCATGACTAAGGTATTTGGTTGGATGGTGAGCCCCTGTGGTAGGTGTAGGTAAGAGTTGTGAGCTTCGTGGATCATAGATGGTGACCTGTAGCTGGCCAGTACATGGTAAGAAACATGGCTCTACAGCGTGCTTGTGTCCTTGTGTGCCAGATGTTAGAATTAGGGACACTGCCTTGATGCTGACATGTTAGCTATGCTCACCTGTTATCACATGACTACCTGGCAGTTGATGGAATGGTAGCCCATTCTGTTCCAGTACTGCTCTCCTAGTGGTCCAGATGGAACCTAAATGGCATCATGGGTGCAATCTGCTGCACCCGCCACCTCTAGAAAGTGTGCCAATCTATAGAAAGAAACACACTTAAGATTCCTACCCATTCTGTGTACAAACTTGGGACCTTGTCCAAGTAAATTAACAAGGTCATTGTTAGTTCTAACAATTTTATAAATCAAATCACTAGAATTAGTGATGAGGTTATTCAAGGATGGGGTTCTAAATGTAAACCCTTGTTGGGAGTGGGTAGAGAGTACTTATATTTCCCTAGATACAATTTTGAACAGAGATTTACTAATAATATGGTTTTGACGTTTGGGGAGGGTTTTAGAGAGGTTAAAGAAATTATGATAAAAATTGGGCAAGTTTTAGAACTAACAATGACCTTGTTAATTTGCTTGGAGATGGTCCCAAGTTTGTACACAGAATGGGTAGGAATCTTACATTTTTATATGAGCACCCAGCACCACCAGTCCCACTAAATGCTAAAGGCACCACTCAGTGTGGAGCCTGTTCACAACGTACTTATATATTGGAGGGGTCAACTTTGGTGTTACCAAAAGTACCTTGTGTTATATTTTTAAAGAATGGGAATTGAGCCACTAGAAGTATCATGCATGTAGCAGTTTGTAAAACATGTGAATTTTCCTATGTGGGGAAAAACAGAAAGGGAACTCAGAAAAAGAATTTATGAGAATTTATATGTGATCAATCACAAGAAGTTGAATAATGCACTGTTTAAACATATATTACAATGTCAAGTGTTTGTTAAGTTTAGATTTGGTATTCTTGAAGTATTTCCCAAGAACCCTAGGGGAGGGTGGTGGGAATTACAGGTTGAAAGAAGTGAGTTACAGTGGCAGTTGAGACTGAATGGTACAATATTATCTGTGTTAAACACAAATATTTCTATTCTGCCTGTTCTTAAGACAAAAGCTCAAGTTTTATAGAGTCAAGATAGGTTTTATATTTATGTATTTTATATTAGTACACTTTTTATATAAGAATTTTGTTTGATTGCATTATATTACATGTTAAATTAGTTAATTGGCTGGGTTATTTATATTCATTTCCTGTACGTTTAATTTGTTCTGAGAAAGTCCCAGATTTGTAGGGATGAAAGTGCTTAACCTTAATAAAAATGTTTGTTTTAACTTTTGTTTTTTTTTTTCCTAGGACTTCGGACCCTTCAACTAATATAGTATTTGGACTACTTTTGCTGGTAAACACCTTGAGACTTGTTTCATTCTTTAATAGTGTTGGTTTACAGGGCTTGTGTTTGCTGAGATGTTTACCCAAAAAAACTAGTAAAGTACTCTTTTTCTGTTACACTGGAAGAGGTATATGACCTCATTTGGATGCACACAGCTCTAGGAGAACCTGAACAAAATTCTTCTATAGGTTGACAGGCTTATTGCTATTCAGGGAGTAATGCTACTATGGGAATGTGAGATTCCATGCCAGTAAGATTAGTCATTTATTATTGCTTTTTGCTAGTTTTAATGTAAAATAATGATGCATTTGTACATGCTGGTGTAAATGCTGACAAGACTTTGGTAAAATTGCTATTGTTTTTATTCATTAAGAGGTACAGGATATTTTAGATCTAGCTAATCTTGCAATATTAGTAGAGCAGATTATTTATTCACCATGTACTGCTGAATGCTACAACATTATTTTAGTTTATTTTATCTTCCTAGTTTATCAATAACTATTAAAACAATAGCATGCAGTGATAGCTTGCTACTATGATACAGATGGCAAGCCTGCCACATCACTCAAGTGGGCTTGATTTTGCTTCTGGTACTTGATGATTTCAGCTGTGTAGTATAAATAAAATACATGTGAATGGCAGTCTGGTAGCTTATTTAGTGCACATGTTTAAGACTGTCCCTGGGATTCATTAACAATCACAATGTAACAAAGCAAGCATGTTAGCCTGATGAGCAGCAGTTCTAATTGAACATCCATGCAGTTCATCACACCTACATGGTTGCAAGTACCTTTCTGTGGCCATCAATATTGTGTTTGTGTCCATGGAAAGCTAGTTGCAAACATCAGCAGACAATGTAAACAAAACGGATTGCATATAGGCAATACTCAGATATGAGCATGTGCTGTAGCCCAGGAATATTAAGGGTAAGTACAGGGAAACAGAATGAGTAGAAGTGAAATGGTAAACTCGTTGCACAAAAAGTGTCATAACAATTCAGTAGTGTTGGAAAGGGCAAATGTTTAAAGTGTATTCATATCCCGCAAGCAAATGTGCTAAACGTATATAAGAAGCATTTCTTACACAAAACCTGCAATAATGATGTAATCATTAGTGTGAATGTCAATCCTGCAGTTACCCACATAAATAATAACAGTTTTGCTGATAAAGGATGTGATAGGGACATAAAGCTGCAGTGCAACGAAAGGAAGTGAAAATGTGATACACATGCTAATTAAATGTTGACGAGATAACAGTTAGCAAAGAAGGAAGATACATTATGGGATAAATACACTGAATGCAGTTACTGCATATGAGGATGTGTATACAGGGGATTGATATAGGCAAGCTCTCAGCACTGCTGTATTATCCATCTCACCATATGTGCACAATAACAAAAGGATCTTACAGCTCTAATGTCAAGTAACTCATAAATTGACATGTTTATGCAAAGAAAAGACAGACAGTGCCACTGATAGGAAAGGGATTTATCACCTACAAGCATGGTTATGTAAATGTTACATTCTAATCTGATAACAAACAACATCCATAAGTGACCAATGACAAGGCAGAGAGGATGACATGTCAGGAGTTCAGTTTTGCCATTGCTGATTTGCAGACATGTCTGACATAATAATACTGGGCATGGTCATATACAATTGCATCAACAGTAACAGGACAGTAATTCAACAGCAGAAATGTAATAGAAAGTGTTGTAACAGAGGACTAATCACAATTTCTAGTGGTCTCACTGCATGCCCTACAGTAAGAAATGTTTATGGAACCACACATCTACCATTAAGCTGTATACTGTGATGGAAACAATTGCAGACTTAAACACATATCTGGAGGAAGACATGCAATACAGAACAAAATTATCTTATGAATGGGTAATGAATATAAGCTATGAATGACCAAAGAAAAAATTGCATCATGTAATTGTTAAAACACATGCCCAAACAGATATCAGAGAGATGCATAACAATCATGGGTGCCACAGACATATGGTCATATAAGGAATAACACCCTCAAAGGATGTATGACACTTTCATACCATATAAGGTGTATTGATATTCTACCTGGTATGAAAATACCTGAAAAATCTGCCTCTTTGAGTGTGTGTAAGCCACTGTTGCCTCACAGACAGATATTTCCAGATTCAATCCCCTGCCTATTATACAAGGCTCTCTCCATGCCCTTGTACTGACAGCATGTCAATACAAGGGTTCTGAGCTTCCAAAAAACATAAGATGCCTGATTTCTTGCTTAGTTTCATTATTTATTGTTTATTCTTACCATTATTGCTCTTGTTGTTGTCTGCTTCCAACTTTTTTACTGTATTTTATTACTATAAACAAACTGCACTGTTATACTGCAATTGTCTGCCTTACTGGACCTGTTAAATAATTTTAGTTACTGTTTTCACTATTTGTAAAGCTTTTTTAACCATTTTCACTGCTTGAAAGGTATTAACTGGAAATTTTCTCCATTTGTTAAGCACCTGTTTGTTCTGATTTTCCTGCCAAGGGGGTGTCATACAACTGATTAGTTTGCAGTTAAAAGCATTCTCTAGAGTCTCCTTGCTCTTTTTTTGTTTAAAAATTGTATTTAGTGTCTCACTGCTGTTTTTCTACCGTGGGAAACATTTCTGTAGTGTTTTTTGCCTAAAATAGTGTAGCTAGTAGCTGTAGCACAGTCCAGACTCAGGGCTGCTGTTTCTGGCCTGTTTGTTTGTAGTGGTTGTTTGTTCTCAGCACTTTTTTACTGTATTGTATTACTATAAACAAACTGCACTGTTGTATTGCAATTATCTGCCTTACTGAGCCTGTTAAATCATTTTAGTTACTGTTTTCACTGTTTGTAAAGCCTTTTTAGCCATTTTCATTGTTTGAAAGGTATTAACTAAAAAGTTTCTCCATTTCTTCAGCATCTATTTGTTTGTTCTGATTTTCCTGCCAAGGAGTGTTTCATACAACTGATTTGTTTAAAGTTAAAAGCATTCTACAGAGTCTCCTTGCTCTTTTTTATTTAAAACTTTTATTTAGTGTCTCACTGCTGTTTTTCCTACTGTGGTAAACATTTATATAGTGTTTTCTCCCTAAATAGTGTAAATAATAGCTGTAGCATAGTCCAGAGTCAAGGTTGCTGTTTCTGGGCCTGATTGTTTGTTTGTAATGGCAGGTTGTTCTGAGCACATTTTCCAGGCCATCTTGGATTAGAAAGGGCCCTTCTGCAGTCTAGTGAGAGGATTGTGCTGATTGGTCCCTGGCTGGAAAAGACTGGCTGGTCTAGGGCTTGAAGTAAGCATCTCATTGGTTCGTTTGAGCTTTTTTAAAGTTGTTTTAGGTTTTAACCTTCTGGTATTTAAACCGCACCCTTGAGTGGGTTTCTACTTGTTTGCTCATTGCACAGCACTGTGGATTGCTGCACAATTGTGCGCCATAGCCAGACAGATAATTTTGATAATTTTTCCCAGAGATAGAGGTTATCCCAACTATGTAGTTCCTCATCTTTAGCACATTTCTGGGCAAAGAGGCAGTACTATTGAAGCTGTCTAAGCACCCCATTGTAATAACAGCCTCAACAGTTTTTCTGTGACCCTGCTCTACCTACTAGTGTAGCATTAACCCTAGCTTCTGAGGTATTAATACAACTCACTAACTAGTTATTCCTACTTGTGACCCCTTTCCTACCATATTCCTGTTTCTGACCATATAAATTCACCTAGCATTATGAACGGGCAATTTCCCACAGTTTCTCTAGCCAGCTTGGTTGACATGGGCATCCTGAGGCAGTGTAGCAACTGCCACATGTACACAGACAACCCTGCACTTCTAGTCCACACAAGCTCAACATGTGAGAGATGCAACTATATTAAAAACCTTGAATCAATGCTCTCTCACATGCCAGCCAATACATCTGACATTGAGCAGGTTGCCAGTATGCACACCTCACCACTTACTCCACCCAAACCCACATCACACATACCTACATACGCGGTGACCCTCACCACAAACTTATCTAAACACCAGAGACCTCATAAACACAAGCATTCTACTCCTAATACTTCCTCTAAAGAGTACAATACATATAATAGCTCATGCACCTGTTTCTCACCTGTCAAGCCCATAAGGCTAAACACTAAACCCAATATATTAGTCACATGAGACTCCATTGTGAGACACACAGATGTACTTCTTATGAGGCTGTTAAAGGAGGGCACAGTCAGCTGTCTGTCAGGTGCCATGATCCACCATATCACACATGCACTCAAGTTTCTCAACAACAGGTACAGTATTGACATGGTCATAGTCCATGTTAGTGTGAATGACTTGAGACATACCTCTCTGGACTATATGAATAGAGACATGACTGAGCTCTCAGACTATGTGTCTCAGGCAGGTATGTCCTTAGTCTTAAGCAGCATTTTACCTTCACCTAGAATGATGCCTCAATACAAACAGAAAATGTTTGACTCCAATAATTGGCTTATTTTTTGGTGACATTCTAAGGGGATCCAGTATCTTGTCAGTCTGGGATGACACGATCAACAGACCTTGATGCTTTGCCAGAGATGGTCTTTATCTGTCACCCCTGGGATTTCAGCTACTGACTAAGGCCCTTGCCACTCCATAGTGCTTTTTAAGGCAGTGTCACAAGGACAAAACTCCCGATGTAAAAATAGCAACCAGAAACAACCTCAAGGTCATGTTGCTAAATGCTAGGAGACTTAACATGAAACTGCAGTCACTGGAAGCATTCCTCACCCTGGAGGAAACATTTGTGCAGTTATGGAGACCTGGTTCAAGGCTGTGGAGAGCACCCCACCATACTGGGTTACACCTTCTTCCACACGTTCAGACCACAAACTGAAGAAAAGAAAACTAAAGGAGGCAGTGTATCAATATTCATCAAGGGTAACTACACCTCCAGATTGGTTAAACAGTATGGCTCCCTAGAGATACTTCAGGTGCAATTAACTATTGGTAGGACACCTATTCAAGTCATTGCCATGTACAGAACCCCTCCATGAATCAGAACACCCACTCTGCCTTTTTGGATCAACTTGAGTCTATTAAGATACATCCTAACCATGGGGGCAGAGCCTAGATGGCCAACTAAGAGCAGTGAATTTTAAGAGCTCCATAAACTAGTATAATAATATAGGATAGTTTTATTATTTTCAAGTTTAAAATGTCAGAAATCTATAGATAAACTACTAAACTACATAAATATCAATTTTGGTGAAGATATACAAAAATATTCCTGTCAAGTAACTTGGAGATATATCGTGTCACTGAATATGAACAATTCAATGAATTCTCATTCAGATGCTGCTTTGAAAAAAGAACTGCAGTTGATGACATCTACCTTACAGGAACTATTTTTGAAGATGAATGGCTTTAAAAATGACTTAGAAAACCTCAAATTAAATTCTCAAAAATAGACTGATAATCTTAAGGAACTATTGCAGCAAAACCATACAAAAATAACAAATATAGAGACTTCTCTAAATTATATTGAAGGGAGATTCAAAGACCAAGAATTCTAAAAATAATTTCTGCTTAAACAGAATACATGGCTGCTTAACAAAACTGATGGCTTAGAAAACAGGGAAAGGAGAAATAACACAAAGATCTTTGCAAAAACAAAAAAAAAACTTAAAACTTTTGCCTTAAAAAAAAAACATTTGCCTGCAAAAACACTGAAAGAGAAGACATTATTTCATTCTTAACAACCTGGATTCCTGAATTTTTAGACTCAAAAGAGGGGCTTTCATTTGGAATTGAAAGGGCGTATAGAGCATTGAGGAAACTTGCTTCTAACTCAACAAATACTCCACATAGATCCATAGTTATACAATTTCTTTCATTTCTGGACAAGGAACTAATATTAAAATCTGATTGGAGAAAATCACCCTTAAAATACAATCAAAGCCTGATAAGGTTTGACAATGATTATTCTTCCAAACTAGAAGAAAGGAAAAAAAATCTGACCAATAATAAAACTGTTGAAACAAAACAACATTAAAGCACAGCTGGCCTTTCAAGCCAAGATAAAAATGCTTTTTTCCAATGAGATGAGAACCTTTAATGACTTAGAAGAAGCTACTATGTTCATCAAAAACAACAACATAGTGTCTATCCCAGAAGAAATGGAATGGATGACCCCTACTCTTAAAAGAATTTTGTTTGTCTTTTGGCTTTAGGGGTTAGGGGTCGCCACAACGGAACTCCGGTCCGCTAATAATTGGCAGTAGATTTTTATGGTGCTGAGTTGCCAGCTCGACGCCCAACCATCAACGAAGGCACGCCCATTCACGCATGTCTTTCGGAATGCCACTCGACCATGGGGAGGACATGCAGACTCCACACAGAAGGCACTCCCCGCACTCCAGCCGAGAATTGAATGGGAGAACCTCTTGCTGTGAGGCAACAATGCTACTGCTGCACCACCGCGGCTTAAGAAACAAATCCTTGGACTGATGCTAGAAAGAAGAAACAAAAGACTGATTCCAAGATAGCTGTCCCAAAAAAATAACTCTTACAACTACATCTCAAAGTATCAACTGATATGGTACATCACTTGTCATCTGTTTTTATTTTATAAAAGGAGGGTTTCTTAAACAACTGAGAAACAGTAATGATTTATTCTGTATGTCAATGATTAACACTGGCTAATCTACAATGTATGTACTGTACCTGTGTACTATGTATGTATTCTACCTATGTTCCAAATTTCAACTGTACACCACAAATCTATTAATTACCTTTATTTTTAAATTAATATTTTTTTGTTTGTTCTCTCCACTGTAACTGCTGATGTGCCGCATACCACTGTAAAAACATGTCTCTTGTAATTTGTGTGTATACTGATCATGTCTAAATAACTAAATGTGTCTGTAATTTTTCTTTGTGGAGCTTTTCTCCCCGGGCCTCTGCTGAAAAAGGGCCTTTTCGGCTCAGTCAGACACCTGGGTTAACAAATGCAAAATAAAATAAAATAAATAAATATTCAGAATGTTCAATGAGTCCAGTAATTCTTCACAAACAAAGGTAGGTCAAGATGGTTTACTATTTACATTATATATAAGCCTAACAAAGCAACATATAATATAAACATAGAAGTTTCTATTCCCCTACTTGAACTCAGTGAATACTTATCTTGTTCATTTTTCATTGTTTTTCTTATAATAATTTAAGTAATTAATTAACTAATTCAACAAAGTACCATTCAGAGTTCAGACTCAAATGTAACAAATTAACATCATATATAATAGCAGTAACAGTAGAGTGTTTTAAAAAAAATGCTGTCATGGACACTAATGCCTTCTTCAGTTAAAGTATGATTTAGAAATGTCATATATATCCTGGCTGAATAATATTAGCAAGCTCTTAGTACAAATGTCATCATTATTCTGTCTAAATATAGTTAATATCAATTATGGCAGGTATCACAGCTACGAGTGCTGTTTGATCAATCCTGATATGGTGTGCGTGGATGCAGCTGTGTCTGGAAGCAAGTACAAATGTCATTATTATTCTGTCTAAACATAGTTAATATCAATTATGGCAGGTATCATAGCTTCAAGTGCTGTTTGATTAAGCCTGACATGGTGTGTGTGGATGCAGCTGTGTCTGGCAGCTGTGTATGTTGCTGTTTTCATCTCCAGGAAGCTGTGGGTTGTGGCTTGTGATTGAGGTTTACTGATGCTTGTGTATTAGGAAGAGACATTTGGTGTTTTAGCCTGGGTCTAGGGGAAGGAGTGGATAAAAGTGTGATTTGGGATATTTTGGCAGAGAATAGTTTGTCTATACATCTGCTGAGTGAGAGGTGGAAAGGCTAGAAGAATGTGATATCTCTTGTAGTGGCAGCTTGTTGGGAGTTTTTTTTTTTTTATCTGTTTGCTCTCCATTCTTTTCCTGGCTGCTGCCTCGCTGAAAGGGAGGGAATTTATGCTTGAATTTGCAGTAAATGAAGCTTTGCTTCAGGTGCATCACAAGCCTTTGGTATGCAGTACACAGACACACTAACAGAAACAGATGCTCCCAGGTTGCTATGGTAATGGAGACATAGTGACGATAATGCTTAATGGCTCTGAGGAGCCTCCAAGATGATTCTTGGCAATTGTTTTGGTTTTAAAAAATATATATATATTCACAATAAAAGTGCTGTTTTAAACCACATGTACACATATTGATGGTCTCCCAACACTTTGTTTAGCTCATTAAGTTGATTCTTGATAAAAAATAAATAAATAAATAAGAAGTGCAATTTTATATTTAAAATGTATTTTGGTCTAAACACATTTAGGACTTAGGAAAACAAACTGGCAAACCAAACTAAGAAACAAAAAGGACTTACATAAGGGTGGAAGTCTAAGTTATTGCGAAAGACTAAGAGCCCTTGGTCTTGTACAGAACCCTTTGCAGTGGTCTGGGAGGTGAGCTTGCTCGGACGTGTTGGGCATATGGGGATATGTTGCTGGGAAATGCTAGAGAGTCATCAGCTTTTCTTAGTGGAAATATCTGTGGAAATGGAAGGTGTGTTGAGTGGTTCATTGGCAGAGTGGCCACTGCATGGAACAGGACAAATATTGGTTTGGATATTTTAAGAACAGCCTGGAAACACAGCACATGAACTAGTGAATGGTATTCTGGCAAAACTGGAAGGGTATTGTTGCCCGTGCTTGAAGTACTGATATGTGTGTATGTAAGGATGGAAATATACTTATAACAAATAAGAAACTAGAAGGGTATCATAATTTAAAGTCTGTGGACTGTATAAACATGTTTGGAAGGAGCTAATAATAAGAATAAACATGACATCTTGTGGTCTCCCAAATAACTAAGCAACAGTCAAAAAAAAGAAAATAAACATACACACACACACACACACACACACACACACACACACACACACACACACACACACACGCACGCACAATAGTTATGTAATGCATAAAAAGTAAAGGAAGCAACAGACCATGGCTGTAGAGAATGCAAAATAGTTTAATCCAAAACCAACATAGAATGGTGAGTGCTTTCGTGGACCAAGCCACTTCATCAGACATTGAAACAAAGTATAAAATTCCTTTATATATCATCCTACACTCACTAATTGGGACCCCACCTTAATTTAAAGTCACAGATCATTCCATGTGCAAATGAAAGACAGCATATAAAAACAGTATAAAAAGTAGCATAAAGGAAACAACACATTTAAAAACATGAACCAACATTTTTAAAAACTAAAACACACCAAAGGTATATTAATGTTTTACTTTAACAAGTCTCTTCCTAGGAGAATGGGCTTGATGTTCATTTTGTCATTAAGCCCCCTGCCCATACTGGCCCTAAGTCTCACAATCCATTCAAGTTCTTTTGTCTCAACTTTCAATTTCACATCACCCCCCCTGAGGTTGTCCACAACTCTGTCAATGGCCATGAAGGTGAACCTATATGTATCACCAAAGATTCCTACATGTCTAGCTAAGGCATTCATCTCTGTCTTCCTCCCTATATCATAGGAGTGCTGCCGCATGCGATCTCTCAACATCCTTGTCATCATCCCTACATAGAATGACACACAGGCCACACAATGGGCCAAGTACACAATGTTTGTACTATTACAGTTTGCAGAGAGTTTATATTTAAACACTCTATCTGTATCAGGATGCTTGAATTCTCCACTACAATCTATGTCCATACAGAAATTGCAGGCTGTACCACTTTTACCCCCACTAACAGGATCCTTTGCCAGGCCATGTTGTGACCTAGGTCCACATAGGATCCTTTTCAAGTTCTTTTTATTTTTGTATACAAACTTTGGGGTGTCACCTACTAAACCTTTAATAGCATCATCAGCACACAGGATGTTCTAATTCCTGTGAAAAATGTTTTGTAGAAGCTTGATATTACTGGAGTAAGTTACTGACATTCTCATTTGTCCATCCAGAGTCCCTGCCCTCCGCACTGGCCGTTCACCATCAGAGAAGTATGGTCTACCCTCTGTGCTCCTACATTCCATTACACCCCCCCAGGGTGTCCTGAAGTTCAGTGGGAGCATAACCCCTCTGTGAGAACGTCATTCCCAGATCATCCAACTCACTTTCAAATCTATCCTGATCAGCAGTCAACCTAGAAGTCCTCAGTCCCTGCCCCTCACAATGATATTAAAAATGTGTTGGGGATGCATGCTCTTTCTGTGTAAATAACTATTTCTATAGCGATCCTTTCTGTGTATTTCTGTTTTAAATTGTCCATCATTCTTCTGTATAACCTTCACATCCAGGATGTCAACTGTACTAAAAGAGCTCTTCATGGTGAACCACAGGAAACTGGTGCATCTATTCAAATGTGAAAAAAGGGGGCAAAAGTAGACTCATCCCCCTCCCACAAGATAAAGAGGTCATCTACAAACCTCCTATAGAATTTCAAGCGTTTGCCATATTCTCCCAACAGAAATTCCTTCTCCCAATGGGCCATAACAATATTGGTGTAGCCATTGGCACAGGAAGTGCCCATGGAGATGCCATCCAACTGCTTGTACAGTGTGCCTTCAAACAAAAATAAGTTATTTTCCAAAATGAGCTCCATTAGAAGAGATAAAAAATCAGCACATCACCCATTGTACAGCCCATCTTTCAGCAGGTATTCCTTAAAATATTCAACCCCCACCTGGTTGGGAATAACAGTAAACAATGACTGCACATCCATGGTAATGAGCAGCAACCTATCATCACTCACATACATATTAATGAATGAATATAGATCTCTCAAGAAACTTTCTGTATCTAACAAAATAATAAAATTTCTCCTCAGGACAGGTTTCAGGTGTCGCTCTACGTAGATAGATAGTTAGTGTTTCTGTAGATCAGCCCCTCCCTGACAATGGGTCTCATTGGTGGTTCCAGGGGTTTTTTGTGAATTTTAAGAAGACCCTGTATTATACCACAGGACGTTCAACAATAAAATAATTAAATAAATCAATGCTAATAACATTGCACTTTAGACATTCAAATACAGCATTATATATAGAGTCATTGCACCTCTGTACCTGTTGAAAATCCACTTTACGATAAAACTTTATATCATTCAACATGTTGAGCATGGTGTCCCTATAATAGGAGTAATCCATTACCACCATAGATCCCCCTTTATCCGCTGGTCTTATAGAAATGGAAATATCATTGTGCAAGCACTCTAAAGCTATTCTTTTTTCTTTACTTAAATTATTAAAGCATCTGCCACTAGAATCACTATCATATAAATGATAAATATCTCTAACACACACCCTCTCAAAAGCATCAAATATTGGACTATTAGTAGGAATGAACCCACTGGGTTTCTTAAAAACATTTACATCAGTCTGGTCATTCACAGTTTTACCAAACTGCATTTTCAACATTATATTTCGTGTGAGGGCTTTCAGTTCCAGGATGTTATCAGTCACTGTCATTTTGTTAGCAGGTATAAATGACATACCTTTACTCAGCAGACTATCTTTAGCCTCAGTGAGAGCCCTCCGTGAAATGTTCCAAACTAGAATCTGGCCCCTTGTTGCCACATCCTTTTGATGGTCATCGATTGCTGCTGCTCCTCCTCCTGGGACATTTTCTGTTTCATGCGTCCTCTGCTTTGTAAACGGTCATGAAAAGGAGCTTGTCGTATTGGATATGGAGTAGTTAAAACATTGGCATTCAAGTCCTGTGATGGCTCTGTGGTGTGTGTACACATGGTTACTTCACTATACTTGCTGTGTGCTCCATTGGAGGTGGTTGGTGCGTCAATTATATTTTTGTTACGAGCCTCAGTACTTTTCTCAATAGTTATGTAATGTAATGTATGATTTTAGTAAATCTAGACATAAAATATATAATTGTCATATAAGATGAAGCAGTTTGCTGAATTTAGATATTAAAGACAGGATTTAATAATGTAGGCCTTTGTATAATAACACTACTCTCTTAACTTGTCATAAATGATATACACTACACTGAACATCAAGGCGAAGCACAATGATTTTCTTATATAAGTAAATATCATAACAAATCATGTAATTCCTTTAACTTGAATTGTAGTTTTTGTAACCCATCTTGACCATATATAATACTTAAGCGGTTACTAAGGTAACTAATGTTTATACATGACATCAAACTAACAAAGTTGTTCAAGGGAAACAATAGAAACCTGAACTAGGCATCTCAAAAAATGTAACAATCATATTCTGAACAGATAGTATTAAATTGACAATAGATACTCAGTTTAATAACATGGGCTTATGTATAATAACAATACTGTTTTAACTTGTCATACATGACATACACTATACTGAACATCAAGGAGAAGCATGATGATTTTCTCATATAAGTAAATGTGCATAACAAGTCATATAATTGCTTTAACTTGTATTGTGGTTTTGTAATCCATCTTGGCCATGCATAATACTTAAGCTGTTATCAAGGGAACTAATGTTTTATATATGACATCAAACTAACAAAGTTGTTCAAGGGAAACAATAGAAGACTGAACTAGGAATCTCACAGAACGTAACAATCACATTCTGAACAAATAGTATTAAATTGACAATAATCACTCAGTTTAACCTTTGCTGATTATACAAAATAGAATGTTGCCATTTAACTCTAAAAACTTTCAGTATATGCCATAAAATGGCAGTTTATGAATATGGAAAGGGAGCTTGTAATCATTAATCACAATAAGTGAATTTGTTGTTTTTAACCTATAATTTCACTCATTTTATGATAATAAATGACAGATATGAAAATCCTTATGTATAGTAAATGGCGGGAAGAGGGATGTGCGGATAATTAAAATGCACTAACTTTCAGCAATGTTCACATAAAAGAAACTTGATGCTTTAAGTAAGTTAGCAACAAGCAAAGTGATTACTTGAATGCTGGCAAACAATGAAATATAACTTTTAACTTCTGATATATCCAGTAAACCCCATTGTATTATAAATATTAGGTATAAATATTATTACCATCTATTTATATTAAGTAATACATTTTGAAAGACTTCTTCAATAAGGGTGAATATGTTAAATAACTGTGTGCTATAATCTTTTACTGAGGTTTTATATATTATACATCCTACTTTACTATGATTGAATTGCTTGTCATCTATCTTTCATGTAAATATCAATTTCTTATACAATAAGTAGACATTTATATTGTATTAGAATTCTGTCTATTCTACAATTGTACTATATCTGTTCAAAATAATATATATATTGCTTATTCCTATTACAGATATTTTCCATATGATAATTTAATTTATGGAACTCAGATGTTTGGGATTGTCAAGGTATGAGTGATAATCTGATGGACTTAGGTTTATCCATCAGATTAGGAATGATTTTCATTCCATGGCTAGTGCAGATCTTAGTTTTGTTAACATTTATTAATTTAAATTTGTTATTTCAAAAAAACATTTTTAGTATGCCTGACCAAAACTTTACATTATTGGTAAACCCTCAAAGTATAAAGCTGATAATTTCTTTTAAATGCTCAAGCATATACTTTATAGTTATCAGAGGAAAATGTTTAATAGTCACAGTAAAACATAAAATATATAGTCTAAATAACCTAAGATGGATTTAACGTTATTATCTTTAAATAACAATGGCTTAAACAATTCTAGCAAGAGATCAAATCTACTGAAATATTTAAAATTGAACAAAGTGCAATTTTTTTTCCTTTAAGAAACTCATTTCAAACAAATGACAATTACAAATGGAATCCTAAGGAATATATGATATTGGTACAATCCACTTTTAAGACAAAGACAAAAGGAGTAACAATTTTATGGAAAACAAATGTGATTAACCCAGAAATCATTTATAAGTAGGAAGATAAAGAAGGCCTTATGCCATTAGTAATAGTTAAATATAATAACAGAATATGGACCCCAGCCAATCTATACTGGTTCCTAGGCATTGGAACAGGAACTGTAAAAAAACACTTGGATTTCATTTCCAATAATTATAAAGGCAACTTAATATTAGGAGGAAATTTTAACTGTATATTTGATATTTCTGAAACTACAAATAAAAGACCACTGCTTACATCTGCTGCATCAAAAGCTTTAAACAATTGGGTAGGATCATTTCATTTTGTAGATACTTTCAAATTTAAAAAAGATAAATCTTTGTTGTTTTCTCATCAAGATCACAGATTTGGTACCCAAACTAGAATAGATAAAATATTTGCTGCCCATGACTTACACTCTAAAATCATTAATTTCTTAATCACTCCCTGTCCCTTTTCAGATAATTCATTGATACTAAAACTTCAAAATGGGTACAGACCATTAACCTTTAACTCCAGAATTCCACCATATATAACTAAAATTAACGAGTTCAAACCCTGGTTATTATCTGAATTGCGGTTCTTCTTAGATATTAATTACACCACAGAGATAAATAAAATAATGATATGGGACTCATTAAACGCTTACATATATGGTAAAACCCTAATGTAGTATAAAAAAAATCAGAGAATGGGATTCTGAATTACTAGATCTACAATGCAAACTTTTGTCAGTAAAAGCTGAAAAAGAAAGTAGAAGTATAAAACAATAAATACAATGAAATCCTAACACATAAAACTAGTTTAGGTTAGCTTGAGAAAATACCTTGGTCACTTCTCACAAATATCTACATAATTTTTCCACAAGAATCAAAATACAATCAAAATCTAATAACATTAAAAGTATCTTCCATGAAAAGAAAGGGGACAATGTCTCGGATATAGGTAACATTCTTGATGCCTATAGAAATCACTATGTGGAACATTTCCAAAACAAAAATATACATATCAATCAATTAAATTTACATGAAAAATGTTCTAATATAAAAAAAAAACAGAAAAATTAAAACTAGATTTGCAAGCAGCCATATCCTACAAAGAAATTACAGATACAATAAAAGAGGGTAAAAATAATAATGCTCCAGGTATAGATGACATAATTATGGAAATATACAAACATTTTACTTCAAAGATACTATCCCTCTTCCATAAAACTCTATTAGAAATTCAGTCACAAGCTTTAATACCACCCTCTTGGAGATATTCCTTAATCACTCCAATACTAAAGAAAAACAAATCATCAGACCTCTGTACCTTATATAGACCTATATCGTTATTAAATAATAACTATAAGATATTTATGACAATATTAACTAACAGAATAAAAATACCACTATCCAAAACAATAAATAATGATCAAAATGAATTTATATATCATAGACACATACATAACGATATTAAAAGGATAATGTCTCTTATAGATTATGTTAATAAAGAAAATAAAGAAACACTCATAATTGGCTTAGATATATAGAAATCATTTGATTCCCTAAATTGGGACTATTTATTCAAAATCCTAATGCTATTTGAATTTTCTTCATCCTTTGTTCATCTCCTAAAGGATATATATACAAATAATTCAGCGTATGCCAAGTTAGGTTCTTTTACCTCTGAATCTATACTTATAACAAAAGGCACTAAACAAGGATGTCCCATGTCACCAATTCTATTTGCTCTGGCTATTGAAATATTGGCAGATTCAACTCATAACAATATAAAAATCAAAGGAATAGATGTTTATGAACAATACAATTCTAAAGTAATGCTTTTTGCTGATGACATATTACTAACATTATCTAATACAAAAGAGACATTAAAAGAATTAGATATATTAATTGACAAAATTCATATGACTTCAGGACTCAATTTCAGTAAATCAAAATGTTTATTTTAAATAAAAAAACTGCAGACTAAGGGGGATCACATCATAGGGAAACAAGAATCTACCTTAAAATATCTAGGAATTGAGTTATCCAAGGATAATAATGAAATAGTCTAAAAAAACTACAATAATATCATCACTACAATTACAATCTCTGTGAAAAAATGGAACAAAATAATATTAACATTTTAATATAGACTACAGTTAATAAATATGGTTTTACTGCCCAAGATCCTATATATAGCATTGGCAATACAACTGTTACCAGAAAGGAATATACTTAAAGAAATAAATTCATGACTAATAAAATGTTTATGGTTTCCCAAAAGAAACAGAATAGCTTTAATAAATCATATCAGACCATGGAAACAGGGAGGATTAAACTTTCCTGATATAGAAACATATATAAAAGCATCAGTATCTAAAACAATCTCAGATTGGATAAGTCCAAATTACTCTACAAATTAGAAAGAATTACTAATTGTAATATCAATAAATTAATTTGATTTACAAAAAAATTTCAAATAACAGATAAAAACAATTTGCCATGGCACACATTATGTATTAATATGCAATATAACATAACTAAACCCACTAAAACTTGTATGATTAATTATTGCATTGACTCATTTAGGAAAATTATTAATGCAAATATAGATTTAAAAATCTGGTTTGATCTTTTATCACCATTTATAGTCACAAAGAACTTTCCACATAAAATATATAGAGAAATTATTAATTCTTGGGGACAGAAAGGATTTGTTTGTTGGCTCCAATGTATCAAGAACTAAAAGTTTTAGATATGCAAGTAATAAAAACAACATACAAAATTCCACAACAGGACTGGCTAATGTTACAGAGTATTCTGTCATATTCACAAGATTTAAGTAGAATAATCAACAATTCTTCATTTAAAGAGATACCTACATTTATGAAATACATATATGAAATCATATATAATGACTTTGACATAGGAAACAATATTTCAAAATTTTACAAAATATTGATAAACTATAAAACAACACCCAAAACCTCATATTGGAAATATATAATAAAAGGACACTCAATACAGTTAACTGAAGATATTAAAACAAATATCTTATTATCAATAAAATATACTTCCTTTACACAATACTGGAAAGTTTTTAATTGGAAATGCTTGCACAGGGCATTCTTAACCCCAGATCGAATCAATAAAACTAGTTCTGCCACAAAAGGAATATGTTGGAGATGTGAGCGCGTACACAATGCAGATTGGAACCACATTTTCTTTGTGTTAAAATTAAGCCATTTTGGAATGGTATTAATACTTTCTACAAGCTTTATTTAATAAATCATTTTATTTAACTAAAGCTCTTGTATTATTAAATGTGAAAGAAGGTCCTCATTTGACTAGGTAAAACATGTATCTAGTATGGACTATACTTGCAATTTCAAGGAAGTGTATAACAAAAAGATGGAATACAAACACAATACCAACTTTGGAAGACTTCTACAGCCTATTGAAGACAACAGCATTATTGGAAATTAAAATTAAAGAACTAAGAAGTTATCCAAAGCCATTTATCAACAACCCTTGGGGAAAAGTCTTATCATTGATTGACACTATGCAATAACTGATCATACACTCTGATAATGGATTGGACATACTCATAAAGTAACTTATACATTAAGATCTGTTATAGTGTCAGGCTAATGTAAATAGTTATTTAAGATGTTATGTATAAATACTATGGAATTCATTCAAATATATTTGAAAATTTAAAAAAAATTGAGAAAAAAGATACATCCTAACACCATAGTTTTGGGTGATTTTAACTACCCAAGCATTGACTGGGTGAATTACTAATGCTCAAACTCACCTGTCCAATGGTTCCTTGACTTTGTCCACTGCAATGCCCTGGACCAGCAGGTTGACACCCCCAGGACCTGGTGCTTGCAAATATAAAAGACCACTGTATCTCTCCCACTGTGAGCTCATCCCTGGTGAGATCTGACCAGAAATCAGTCCCATTTGAGGTAACCATGACACCCAACCCTCCCCAGCAGCACCTAAACTAAAAAACATCTCCAAAGAGGATTATAACCTCTTACGGGATGGTATAGACAGGTTCATTGCACATCTCCCCTCAGACAGAACTGGTAACTACACCAATGGCCTATACAAGCTGCTGTATAACTGCATTGATTCAGCAGTACCTGTTAGGACCAAAACAAGGTCTTCAAGGAAAAGCAAACCTGCCTGGTAGACAACCACCATTAACAGGCTTTACAATAACAGGAAGAAACTGCAGTCCAAGAGAAAGAAAAAGTGAGCCCTAAACTGGAGACACTCCCTCTTCTGCTTAAATAAGAAAATAAGACTTCGTGTGAAGTCCTCCAAGCCAAACTATGAATCCAAGTTAGCTTCCTCAACCATGGACAACCACAAGGTGTTCTTTAGTTACATCCATAACCTAAAAGGTAAGGGTCAGATATGTGCCAAACTGGTAGTTAATTGTAACACATACACTGAGCCAATGGACATAGCTAACCTGCTAGCCAACAGGTTCTGTGAAAACTTCAGTCCCCTGTCCATGCCACATGTACTTCATGACATCCCTACAACCTGTCCCCCCTACCTTGTATCTCTAAAGAGCAGGTCATAAATGCCCTCTCTAAGACCAAAGCACATCTATGGGACCTCACCAGGCTGCATCCTACATGGGCTCAAACAAGATTAAGCATCATCATTGTCTACTCTTTTCAATCACAGTCTAAGCACCAGCTTCATCCCAGCTGAATGAAAAACAGCCATCATTATCCCCCCTGCACAAAGGTGGTGCTTCTACTGACCCTGAGAACTACAGACCTATTAACCTGACTAGCCTTATCTGCAAGGCCATGATGAGAGCCATCATGGACCTTATCAACAAAGACACTAGATCCTACCTAGTTTAGATTTGTCAATAGGAGATCATGCTTGTTAAACCTGGTGGACTTTTTCGAGACAGTCATAAGGGCCCTGGCCAAGGGGAAATCTCTGCATACAGCCTGCCTAGACCAGGCCAAGACATTTGACACCATCCCTCACACAGGCATCAATGACAAACTCTCCCAACTAGACATCAGGAAATATATAGATAGATGCCAGAAAACTGGATATAGTGGTCCATGAAAAGAAGACAAAAGTAGGATTGATCATTGAAATTGCCACACCCAGTGACTGCAGTGTCTTGCATACAGAGAGACGTACAGTAAAAAAAATATCAGGCTCTGCAGGCAGAAATGAGAGCAATGTGGAAGAAAGATACACAGACAATTCCAATAGTAGTAGGAGCAATGGGTCTTCTAAAAAAGAATCTAAAATCATGTTTAGATATGTTGCCAATACATGTAACCCCATATGAATTGCAAAAGGAGTCATTACTAGGCACATTGCAGGTGCTGCGAAGAGCACTTCTGGCTGACATCAAAGATTGAACCAATACTAATTTTGTGAACTTTAATAGTATTTTGACTTAGGAATGGGGTCCATTCCCGACATGGTATTAGAAAGCCAAAAGACATGGAGAAATTGAAAAAAAAAAAAAAAAAACTAGACATGAACCCTTATATCATCAGGGGGGGTTGCAAACTGGGTCTGTGATAGAACCCATACTATAAAAATAGGGGAATCCAGCTCCAACAGCAGACCTGTTACCAGTGGTGTTCCACAGGGATTGGTCCTGGGGCCTCTACTATTTGGAATCTATTTCTATTCAGTGCAATCTAAAACCAAGACACTGTGGCTGACAAAATTTGCTGACAACTGTAAACTGGGTGCAGTCACAGAATCTCCAAACAATGTCAACATCCTTCAAGAAGGTCTTACGCAAACAAATGATTAGTCATAGCCTCAAACTCAATGCAAAAAAATGTATTTTCATCCCCTTCAGCGAGAGTGATGTTCCTGCAAATTACCACATCAATGGCAATACCCTAAGTACGCACTCAGTGGTGAGAGATCTGGGCACTCAGGTTGACAGCAACCTTGCCTTTGATCACCATGTCTCCAGAGTGGTAAGAAGGGCATTCTATATGGCTCACCTCATATGTAAGGGCAATGCCTCAAGAAAAAGTGAAATTATCGCCTCCCTGTACTCTCCACTCCTTAGGCCAAAAATTTAGTACAACACCCCTTTTTGCATGCACCTTTCAAAGCACCTGCAGCAATTGGATAGATCACAAAATTCCTCACAAAGAAAATTCAAGGTCTTCAGCAGCTATCCTATGCGGATCATCTGAAAATACTGTCACTTTATTCTGTTTTATACAGACTACTCAGAGGTGATCTCTGCTTTGCATATAAGGTTATCTCTGTCCCTGCTTTATTGGAAATGCTGCACATCCACAAGTCAAATGGCACAGGGGTTACTCGCTCTAAAGACCTTAATCTGGTATGTGACATCAATAGAACCTGCTGGAGGTTACAACACCTTTGAAATAGACTCCAACTTCAGATCAAACACGGCATATTGCCCTCTTCAAACACAATCTAGACAATTGGATGGGTAACCATAAATTCACCCTGGGGGTTCTACCTGTGTCCCTCTTGGACAAGGGCAATAGGTGCTGATCATAATAACAAGAGTAAAAATTAACTAGGCTTGTAAGGGCCCTTTGTCCATTAGACTAGTAACTTCCTATGATCCTGTAATCCTATGATCCTATGTGCCACATCGGATAGCAATGGAGGCTGGCACAAATAACTGAAATGAATGTGTGTCAACATAGGAGGTATGAATATAGTATGAACAATCTGATATATTCACAGTGCTGGAAAGGAGCTACATATTTTACTGTCCACACTGAGCATTACAGTATGGCTGCTTCTTTGACAAGGAAGCTGTTTCTATCATATAGGACATAACCTGCCCCAGAATTGAACACCGGCCCATCTGTGTAGGGAAACTATAAAAGCCAGTACTCAAGGCATGTGCCACAAGAGCACTTAAAGCATAATATGCCCCAGAATAAACATTTTGCTGCCACATAATTACAACCTGTGATGATATATCATTGTACATCATAAAAATGGGTATGAATAACTAGATACAATGGAGGTCATGTAATGTTAGTACTTTTACATTATGTTGCCCCTTTCAGGAATCGGACAGTAAGCCATGTGACTATACTGACTAATGATATCTAGATGAACCATGAGCACTACAGTAGAAGTCTTGTAACCGGTATGACAATCCACCTATGCTAACTTATTGCATTAGATGTATGTGTGTTAAACAATATCTGAGAGAAAAGTATCATGGAGGACTGACAGGAGGACTCTTACACTATAAATGGACACATTATAACTGTGGTGCATGTCATTCATGCATTATAATATAAGGCATAACAATGCTAATAGGCACTGAATGTGCATGCTGAACTCATGAGTTTTTTTCAGCAAAGAATACATGATACTATGCAGAATGAATGCACCATGGTAGAAATGTTAGTACAATTGTAACATATGTGGTTACATGAAAAAATTACATCATGTTTTTTTTCTGCATAGGATATGTGTGCTTGCAATTGCTGTAGTTATTCAACAACAGACAGAATGTGGCCTCATTCCATCATGCCAGAAGATAACACTCCCTACATATGTTATGTCATATGTTATGTAAAGAACATGAAAGCAAATGTCACCATTACTCTGAGTAAAAGCATTGCTATGTGACAAATTGTACTAGCTTATAGTAAGAGGGATCAACATCTATACGTAGAATGTAAATGTGCTTGACAACAGTATTAGTGACATGCACAGTCAAAATAATATTGACACAGTGTTGTCTGAGCAGTATTGGATGAATTGCAAGATCAAAAGCTAAACATCATTGCCTGAATCACAAGTGCTATGTGACCATGTTCTGGTAAAACAGAGACAATGCACACTTAAATGGATGATATTTGCATTGTTTATTTGCTGGATGTTTATGTTAAAAAGTATCCAAAGTGCACAATAACACTGTACAGATAGGCATCATATATGTCTTTAAAGAATAGTGTACACAGTATGAGGGTGAAGGACACACTCACAGCTGGACACCAACATCCAACAAATGTTGTTATACAACATACAAAGCACACTATCAAAGTCACACAACACAGGAGAATGCCACACCAAATGTGACATACTGCAGGCATGTCAGCAGTATGTAATCATTCTGTGGACAAAAGTTATTTTCCCTGGTGATGTTAGTATTTGCTAGTGTCACAGAGTCCCACTGTAATTCACTATCATAATTATTAGGATACATAAAAGTGGTTGTGAGGTAGCCAATGGTATACCTGTCACACTATTAAAGCAATGATGGAATCAAACCATCTACTTATCCACTTACAGCATCTATAAAGCATATTATCAGTAGCCACCACAACAGGAAAATAATGACTACAACTGAGGTATACAGCATAGATGAAGGGATGGTATCAGCAATGTATTGCCAATGAGATGTATCTAGTAATAGTATTATTACAGTTAATCAGGTTTTGTAAAAGTTGCCACAACAAATATGTGTTAAACAATCCAGACTCCATTGGAAGTCACACTTGTAGAAGTTAAGCTTTGTTGTATTCGAACATCCTACCTGTCTAGTTATACATTACAGAAAATAGTATGCAAGCATGACAGAAGAAGTCTGACATTCAAATATCTTCAGTTCACTTGCAAAACAATGACCTCATCCGAGAGTTGAATAAGATGTGTAGGCAGACAATATAATGTTGTAATCGTGTGCTCTTACGGATGACACACAACATTCCTCCATTTGAATAATGGAAACGTCCTCCCCCCACTCCACTAAAGAAATGTTTGCATCACTTTTCCTATAAAAACATTAAATGGATGGTGTCCAACCTATGATACTATTATCTGAGGTATTCATTTACAAATGTGTGGACATATTATTGCCAAAAAATGTTTCTTTACTTCATAAATAAGAAAATGTAACTATTACCATACAGAGAGTATGCATAGATACACCCTTGTACTGCAATGAAGTTGTAGATGTGAAAGGTGGGCTTAGGGATGGAGATGTCATCTATAAATGATTTTAAAATATTTATCCAGAGGACAGGTTGATTGAGCATATGCTCACCTAACTGTAAACATCCTCCTACACACAAACACATATAATTAAGGCTTTCATGGTGGGTATTAAACCTCCAACCAAATTACCTCATCTAGAGAGCACTATACTAGTTGCAAGTGCCAAAGGGGAAGTCTGATTCTTAAGAGGAAACAGTCCACTTTTGTCAGGATGCCCTTGTCAGTGTATGTTATACAGGATGTCTCCATAAACATTAGTATAAGGGAGCTGTGTGCATATTTAAATGCATATTTTTCAGGGAAAATGGAGACAGCAACAAGCACTACACACACTTGCACACACATATACAAGTCTTCCATGATGGATATCAAACCTGCTACCTATCTAGGTTACACAGTTTAGAGAGCACTGTATTAGCTGCAAGCACCACAAAAAAAGTTTGAGTCTTAAGAAGAGACAGAGTGCACTTTTGTCAGGATAACCTCATCAGTATTTGTCATATAGGATGTTTCCATAAAAATTGGAGCTGTGTGCACATTTGAATATATTCTTTGGTAATGGAGACAGCAACAATCATTACACACACACACACACACACACACACACACACACACACACACACACACACACACACACACACACACACACACACCTGTCATGGTGAGTATCAAACTCCCTACCTATCAAGGACACACAGTCTAGAGAGAAGTGAATTAGTCACAAGTACCACCAGAGAAGTCTGACTGTTAAGGGAAGAGAGTGCACTTTGTCTAGATGGCTTCATTAGTGTGTGTCATACAGGATTTTTCTGTAAGAGTCGGTGTAATGGAGCTGTGTGGAAAATGGAAACAGCAATGAGACCTACACCCCCCCCCCCCACACACACACACGAAATCAAGTCTTCCGTGGTAGATATCAAACCTCCCACTTATCCAGATTGCACAATCTAGAGAGCACTGTTTTAGTTACAGGCACAAGAGAAGTCTGACCTTTAAAGGAAGAGAGTGTACTTTTGTCAGGATGTCCTCATAAGTATATTTCAGAGGGGATGTTTCTGTAAAAATAGGGATGAGGGAGCTGTGAGAACAGCTAAATGTATTATTTTTAGTAAACGTGGATAATCATCAAGTGATAAACACAGTTTCTCACACACACACTCACACACACACACACACACACACACACACACACACACACACACACACACACACACACACACACACACACACATCATCCATGCTGGGTATGGACCTCCTGCTTCCCTATGTTGCACATTCTAGAGAGCAATGTAATAGTTGCAAGCACAGCAGGAGAAGTTTGACTCTTATAGGGAGAGAGTGCACTATTGTCAGAATGACCTCATCAGTGTTTCAGAGAGGATGTTTTTGAAAGAAATGGGACAAGGGAGCTCTGAGAATAGTTAAATGTATTATTATGAAAAGTGGATATACCACCAAGTGATACACACAGTCTTAGAGATACACAAGTCTTCCATATTGGGTATTGCACCTCCTACATATCTAAGTTATACACTCTAGACAACAATGTAATAGTCACAAGCACCACAGGAAAAGTCTGACTTTTAAGGGAAGAGAGTCTACTTTTCTCAGGATGGCCTCATCAGTGTTTTTCAGAGAAAATGTTTCTGTAAAAATAGGGATAAGGGAAATGTCAGAATAGTTAAATGTATTATTGTCTAAGGAGCCGGATACTCCACCAAATGATACACATAGTCTCTCACACACATAGATGTAGACACACACACACACACACACACACACACACACACACACACACACACACACACACACACACACACACACGTCTTCTATGTTGGGTGTCAAGCCTCCTACCTATCTAGTGAGCAATGCAATAGTTGCAACTACCACAGTAGTAGACGGACAATAGCTATGTAAAATTGGAGATTGGACTATTCATAAAAAGCAATGATTGGAAGAGATGTTACTGTGCATCACAAGTTTTGCAATAAATGCATATGAATGCACAGGACAATGTAACATCACTATGATTATCACATGTAATGACATACTTTTATAATGAAATGTTTATACTTTCCTTATTATACATTGTGCTACTGTGAGGGACATTGACATATTCCAGATAATGGGCTGCCGTACACATTAACTGTTACACGCCAGTGGATTAGGAGTCAAACATTCCTGTGACTTCGTATCGGAATGCTTGCATACTTGTATTGTCTCATACTTGCACTATGTGCATTGGCAGAACAAACATGCAAGTTGTGCAAAGGGCAACTCAGTGCAGAATGACAGTGATGGATTTTGTGAAAATAGGTTAGCCAAGCTTGTAACACTGTGTAAGTGTAAACACTGTATAGCAGACATATTACTTTAAATGGATGACTTGAGTCAAAATCATTCAGAGATCATGATCACCTTTTGACAACAGTAATACAGACATACAAATGATCTGCATCAGAACACAATTAATCTTTGATTTTCTTATTTACTTTACTATGCACTTTGAGTGCAGCACATCTAAGCTGATTTGCAATGCTGATGGCCAAGTGTTAGCCTATGAGTAATCATATATTGAGGTGTTGAACTTACAATGGCAATTGGCAGTACTCTGTGTTACTCTGTGCTGAGTTCTTCATAAATATCTCTACAAGGCAGCCTTCACAATCGGTAGCAGGGGATTAGTCTAGCAGCAGGATAATAATGTGTTAAGTAAAGGTGTTGCCAGATTTACAGGCACACTAGTCAGACAAAACATCATGAAACATGTCATCCATTTGCATTTGAACATTTTCAGCATAGGTTCATAGAAGGATACTAAGGTAACACCCCAAGAGCCCTACAAGTCTAACAAGTTGCCCCAATTGTCAATGGTTAGATGAGTGGTTTGCAGAGGTAAGGGTCTATGGTAGTTAATACCAACTTCCTCTGTCCAGGAGGGACATGGATGCCACCCCAGGAGTGAATTTGCAGTCACCCATCCATTGATCTAGGTTGCATTTGAAGAAGGTCAGGGAAGTACTCTGTTTCACATGAACTGGAAGCTTGTTCCAGAAAAGTGTTAGTCTCTGGGAGATTTATCTGTCTCTCCAGCATGACCTGTTCATGTCAGGGATTAGGTGAAGATCCCTGGAGTGATTGACCCTCCTGGAGTTTGATTTATGAATTTTTAGCATTTCCATCAGGTCAGGTCAGAGATTGTCCTGTAAGCCAGGCATAGGTCACCCCTTAGCAACCTGTAGGAGACAGAATACAGTGGCAGACCTTTCAATGATTCTGTGGAAGACTTGTTTTGTGTACCCATTAATTTCTTTGTGAGAAACCTCTGTGGTCTCCAGTTGTTGCAAGAGTCTGATGAGATACATGCAAAAGGGAGCATTTGGCTCAGCTGTTGGTCTGATGAGGGTCGAGGATAATGGAATTATGATCTAGATGCTGTGCCTATACATATAAGATGTGCCACATAGAAAGATTTCCTGACTACTGTGGATATGTGGTGGTCAAAGTTCAGGTTGCTTTCAACCTGAGTACCCAGATCAGGTACCACTGGTTCTACACTTAAGAGGGTGCTGTCCATAATGTAATTAGCAGGGATGTCAGCTTTCCCAATGGGAATAATGATGTTATTTTGCATTTAGCTTTAATTGGTGGCCTTGGCATCAATCATTTGTCTGAGTTAACCCTGTCTGCACTATAGTAACATCATTGGGGACTCAATGGTTGCTCCCAATTTGCAATCGTCAGCAAATGTGGTCACCTACAGCCCATCCAGGTTTTGCCTGGACTTCTGAGAAAGAAATTCCAAACAGTAAGTGGCCCAGCACAGAACCCTGTGGTATGCTACTGGTGCCTGTTTTTTTACTAGAGTTGAAGTCACCCACTTTGACTGTATGAGTCCTGTCAGTGAGCCAATTTGCTACCCATCTGGTAATCTAGGGGTTAATTCCCAATTAGGAGACTTTCTCTATTATATCTGAGTGGGAGATTGTGTCAAATGCCTTCACTAAGTCAAGATAGGTGGTATGCACAGTCTTTCCCTTGTCCAGGCCCTTGGTGACTTTCTCGAAGAAGTCAACCATGTTTAATAGGCAGGATATCCCTTTAATGAAAACAAACTGGGTTGGGTCCAAAGTTTTTTAGAGTACCTATGTCTTTGCTAATAAGGTCCATAATGATTATTTCCATGGCCTTGCAGATGAGGCTAGTCAAGCTTATGGGCCTATATATCCCAGGGTCAGTTGATGGTGCCCCTTTGTGCAGAGGGATTAAAGTTACTCCATTCCACTGGAACATATGCAGTTTGCAGGCTGTGGTTATATAAGGATCCAAGTGGTTCTACTAGGTCATGTTTTAAGTGGTTTAAAAGACAAACTGGGATGTTGTCGGGTCCCACTGATGCCATGTTTTTGGCCTTGGAGAGCACCAAGATTACTAGTTCTCCTGAGTTAAAAGGCTGAGCAATGGTGGCAGGTATACTATCACTATTGGGGATGACTGGAGGGGATGGGGGGTGAAGTTTGCTCCAAATCTGTCAACTAAGCAGGTTGGCTATTACCTCTGTGCAACTCACAACCAGTTAAGCACATAGCTTGTTATTCCATTTGAAATTTCAGACGTACTTAAAGAATGCCTTGTGACTATCCTTAACTAGGGAAGCTATTTTTACTTCATTATTAGCTTTGGAGGACTTGACAAGATCTCCAATTTGTTTGTTTAAGCTAGAGAGGGATGTCTTCCTCTGCTGAGCCAGTTCCCTCTTATCTTGGACATTAGTTTCTTTCTTTTGTTGTATAGCCTGTTTATACTAGGGGTCCATCAGGGTAGCTGTTTTTTTTGGTAAGACCTGGTTTTAATCTTGTCAGGTAGAGACAATTTTCTACAACTTCTCATGCGATTATACAGAACATTGGTGTGCACCTCTGAATAGGAGTGCATGTCATTTGCATTCAACTTCTTATACTATCACTTAGTAGAAGGTAGTTGGTCTTTGAAAAATTCTTAAGGATTTTTGAGCTTAATGCAGTATCTGGTCTTAAACTTACATATACAAGACTGAATTATGGCCTTATCATATCAGGGAGGACATCACACAAGGGGAGGGTGCAATGCTCTCCCACATTAGTAAGTACTGTGGCCAGAACATTTGAGCCCCTTGAGGGTGTGCTCACTAGCTGTTCCAGAGCATTTGCATTGACAAAGTCAAAGAACCTCTGAGCCAGCATGTTTGTGGTCATGTATATTTCCCAGTTGATGGTAGAATAATTAAAATCACCCATTAGTAAGGTGTTGGGGTGTATGGAAAGTGATTCCAGTAAGTCCAGATATGTGGTATGCTTTTCCTGTTTCATGGTGGGAGACCTATACCTAGTTATGATGTCGTAGGGGGCTTTGCATATACTTAATTGGACATGGAGTAGCTCAAGAGAGTCATACTGTTTGAGCAGTCTTGAAGTGTATTTATCCTTAATGAAGATGGATACACCTCTTCCTTTGGTTCTTTCATGCTCAGTTTGTGGTCTGAACATATAAAAGACATTGTAAGCCCTGCATGGCCGAGGTGCCTTCCACACCTTTGAAACATTTCTCGATGACTGCACAGATGTCAGCATCTTTCAAAGTGAGGCATGCTTCCAGGGAGTACAGTTTTTTGTTTAGACTCCTAGCATTAATCAGCAGCATCTTGTGTTTATAGAGGATTTTTTTTATGTTGTAAGGTTGGTTATTTTGGCATTGTCTAAAAATAAACAATAGGGGTGGCTAATGCCTTTGCCACTATCCAAAAGCCTAGAGGAGAGAGGTGCAGACCATCTCTGGCAAAGCAGTGTGGCCTGTTGACCATGTCTTCCCAGGCTAACAGATATTGGATCCCCTTGGACTGATGCTAGAAGCTAAGCCAGTTGTTAAAGTCAATCATTTTTTTTGTTTGCATTGCAACATCATCCTTGGAAAAGATAGAATGCTGCTTAAGGCTAGGCTTATACCTGTCTGTGATACATAATCTGAATGCTCAGCCATGTCTCTCTTCATATAGTTGAGTGAGGTACATCTCAAGTCATTCACCTCCACGTGGACTTTAACAGAATCATACCAGTGTTTGTGGTTGAGTGACTTGTGTGCTTGAGTAATTTAATGGATTCTGGCACCATAGCCCACTCCTTATCCAGCCTGGTGAGGGGAATACCTGTGTGTCTCACAATGGAGTCACCTATGACCAGTACATTAGGTATTGTGGTGTTATGCCTTAGGGACTTATTTGATGAGACACTGGTGTGTGTGTTATTATGTGTAGTGGTTGTTTTTTGCATTGTTATGTGTGTAAGTGGTTTCTGTTTGGGACGCCTGTGATCTTTTTTTTGTAAGTTACTAGTGAGTACCTCCACATATGTGGGTTTATGTGTCATGTCCTTATTTAGTGTAGGAAGTGGATGTGTGCTGAAAACCTGTTTGGCATTCGATTTATCCTTATGCGAGAGTCTTGCCTCCAGTTTCATAGTATAACTATATCTCTCACATAACGGTTTTGTTGTTTCAGGAGTAAGTGGCTGTCAGTATACATGAGGCAATTGCTACATTGCCTCAGGATGCCCATGTCTATCAGGCTGGCCAGAGAGATGATGAGAAACTTCTCATCCATGATAAGATGTTCTTACTCTACGTTGTATTACGAAAGGGCATAGATTAATTTGACAGGACTGTGCTGGTAGTGCCAAGACTACAACAGGGACCTATACTTTGTGTGGATCAAGGTTGATTAATAAGGCAATGCTGCTCAGTGTGCAAGTGAGTTACTCCTAGAGCAGCAGAAAAGCTTGAAAGGGTTGCACTGACAGCTATTTAGGGAAAAACTGAGCTTCTAGGGTTTTGCATGTATGCAGGACACTGTTACCCACTGCTGAGCAAAGAACAGCACTGTGCAAAAGTGAAGCTTAAATACAAGCAAACAGAAAAGGTTTTAAGTTAATTCCCAATCAAGAAAGCACAAAATAAGGCTTTGACCACCAATCTCCAACTCAGACAGGTTAGATCAACACACTTCTGCCACAAGGGTATGGAAGAACACCTTCTTAATGTAGAGTAGCTGGTTTGGAGACCAAGTGCAACACAATTACACAAACTACCCACAATAGCCCTACAACTAAAAGATACAATGTAATACAGTACAATTAACTACTTAAAGCAGCAGTAGATAGTACATATTGTTTTTGCTATAAAGTGCAACGTAAAAGCAAATAGCTTAAGAAACTGCTAAAATACAGTCACAGTACATAAAAGAAGTGCAAAAATACTTATTTTTGTCTTTTTAGTAGTGGATTTCTCCAGGTGAATGCAGATTCTCAGCAATCAGTAGCAAAGTCGCCAAACAACGAGCAGCTGAGTATCTATGCCAAAGCTTGTGCAAATGCAAGGCTTAAATATGAACAAAGAGAAACAGGTTTTAAGCTAATTGCCAATCAGGAAAGCACACAATAAGTATTCAACAGCAATCCCTTACTCAGAGACATCAGATCAGCACATGTCTGCCACAAAGGTGCAGAAAAACACCTTCTTAATGTAGAATAACTGATTTGGAGACCAGGCGCAACATGACCATCCACATTACCTACAACAGCACTACAACTAACAGAGACAATCTAATACAGTGCAATTAACTACTTAAAGCAGCAGACAGACAGTATATTTTTTCTTTTTTTTTTTGAAAGTGCTGAAGTACAGTCACAGTATATACGAGAAGTGCAAAAAAATGCTTAAAGCCCTTTTGTGCGTTTCCCAGCATGTCAAGTAAAAACAATTATACACGAGCATTAATTTTATTATTTATTAATTTAGCATAAAATATAGAAAGTCAAAATTGAGATGCAGGCACAAAGCAGCTTATCACTGAGGAAGGAAAATGGTGGCTTATAACAATATGTTGCCAACAAGTACACCTAAACTAATGAGCAAAAAATCCAGTAAAGGCTGGATTAGAACCCTTGCAATTATTCAAACATATTCCTGCACATTTGACCATTACTTCATCATGCCTCAGAGGAATCACTACTTCACAGCATTAATATAACACTATTGAAGCACGCTGGCAATGTATTGAAGAAGAAGGGGTAAACACAGAGTGTTAGCAACAGATGCAGAGAAGAATAGCAACAGCATGTTTTGTGGGATTTATAGGAATATATGTATGGTATTTTAATCTTACTTATTAAATCTTCATTAATCTATCATGTTCTATACAATAAGCTGATTACTATAGGTGCAAATAAGGGGTGGGAGGTGTAATAGACATGAATACCTAATTAGGATAAAATTGACTTGCTAAGTCTCCCTATTGGGTCTGGAATGTTTTTGAAAATGATGCCTTGCTACATATTTGCAAAGTTATGTAAAGGAAATGAGTTGCAAGCAGAGAAATATAGTTATTTGCAATGAAATATATAACAGAGATATGAACTATCATGAAGTAAACTGACATACAGCTATAATTGAACCCATGACACTATGCCAAGACATCAGGTTACAAATATGGTAATTATCTCAATACGCCACATAATAGCTCCTAATGTAATACATCCAGCAGCCAAGAATTGTTTAATTAACTGTGTCACAGTACTGCCTTTGGTATTACTTTACTCTGTATTCCCACAGCACAGCAGATATAAGCACATTTGTGTAACAGTAATCAGACCATTGCAGATTAAATTGAAATTGCCAGCTTTTGCAATAAGATGTTAAATAGCATTCCTTGTCAGATGGAATTGCTGCGCTATGCCAAACTCTGTGCAAATGCTGAGGGTGTAAAGGGAAGGCTTTTCCATGGGTCATTAGTGGCCATATGTGCTATGTGTAATCGATTTTTTGACCAGATTAAATGAGTGACAAGGGGGTGGATAGGACAGTTTTGAAAATGGGGTTGGCAAGCAAAGGGTAGCACATGAAAAAGAATACAGGAGTTTGCAGGAGCATCATGAGAGAGCACCATAGCTATCTCATTCTTCAGTATGTTAATGTACAATTGTACACACAATTTCATAACTTTGCAGAGTCATCACACTAGTGATGGGTGACAACAGAATAATATTGTATGGGCAATTGGAACAAATCACTTGTGTCAGGATGACAAATAAGAAAAGTGGAGAGCTATGTACAGAGTGCAATTGTTTTGGGGGGCAGGCACATGCTTTTCTGGGGGGTATTGGGAAAGGTGCTTAGGAATGAGATTGTCAGGTAGGTAGGGTAGGTTAGGGCATACAAGACATACAAGACAGACAGGGATGGTAATGGAGACAAAAGGTTGTGGAACACCATGATTGGGGATAGGTAGAGGACATCCAAGGCACGCCCACATCAAGCTTGAGAACAGTAAGAATCTAGTCCACACCCACAGAACTGTCCTCATGCTCTCCTGCAGCAGCTGCCTTGGTTAGAGCCGGACATGGTATCATTTTTACAATGTGATGCAGGCCTTTTCAACCCTGCCAATAATTGCATGGAGGCCCCTCTCCATTATATCTTCCACTAGTCCTGACAGCTCCTGCTGGGTTACAAAATTGCCACCTTTTACTACTACTGCCCCTGAGTGTGCCACTGCAACAGCAGCTGGGGAAGAGCTACCTGACATACCCTTGCCCTTAAACCATTAAGCTGTTTGCTTAACAGATTAAGTCATGGCTACAGTTTTGCTCCCTTAACTCAACAAAGTGTAAAGACTTCTCATCTTTTTATGGATGTTTTAAACCTGTATAGCTCATCAGATCAGGAACTGAAAGCCAAAAATTTCTCAGATAAATGTCATTTGGTCTTGACAAATGTGGAAAAGCAACCTTTAAAACAGGAAAGCTGCAGCACCAAGAAAACATCAGTCTGGGACAGAAATGTGATATAAAAGAACTTGAGCAGGATGGAGTTTATAAATATGTGAGAAATGATGAAGGATCACCACAAAAACATGAGTAAATGTGAATAAAATTTAATAAGGATTACTTTAGAAGACTAAAAGTAATAATGAAACAGCCCAGACATCTAGGAAAAGTCCAAGCTATAAACCAATTTGCTTTTCATGTTCTAACTAACAGGGTTGGGATGATGGACTGGTCCCAAAAGGTATTGGATCAGTTGGACAGGAAAACAAGAAAAATGCTTCATGCTTATTAAATGATTTATAAAAATCAGTGCATACCAAGATTATATATTCTGCATTCTGAAGGCGGTATGGGCCTCCTCGAAAATTAACTATATGTATAGATCTGCAATTGTAGGACTGCATACATACCTACTGACCTCACAAGATGAAACACTCAAAGTTTTAAAACATGATGAGAGCAAGTCTAAGATGGCTTCCCTGCTTAGTTTAGCAGAAACATATCTTTTTCAAGTAGGAATGGACATCAAACCAGAAGCAGATAAAATTCAGACAGCAACTGAATTTGCCAAAAAAGAAAAGAAAGAATATAAGGTGAAAGATCAGAAGGCAAGAAATGTGGAAAATTCATAAATATACTTGCAAGTAAAGAAAACTACTGTAACAACCTCAGATCGATCAGGATGTAATGCAGGAATGGTTAAGAAGTGAATTTATACCAAAAGGCAAAAGGTTAACATTGGCAACCAGGATAGTTGACTACATTCACATTGGTTTACAAAGTCCATTGAACATGTCTGAGAACAGAAAAATGCAAGTTCTGTTAAGATAACTGGAAAAAGCCACACATCTTGTTGCTGGGAGTGATACACTAATGGGAGTAGGCCTGTATACTGTAAGGCATAAAGATGTGGCAAGACTGTTGTATTGGGGATTTAGCGTTGCCACCTATCCATTTTTTTTCATATTATCTGGAAATCAAACTGGTTGTCCAGTAGTCCAGAAAACATTGTGCAAACGCTGGTATTCTGTTCCAGAAAAAGAAACAGACTATCGAAGTTTGTTACATCTATGGATTTACTAAGCTATTTTACAAAAGCATAGTAAATCCACAGGGAAAAAAGCATCACAAATGGAAAAAGAGAGCATTCCCCTTGAATAATGAGATGATGACTATATAAAGAGAAACATCATAGAGCTATCGGAATATGTGTCTCAGGCTGGTATGAGCCTAGCACTGAGCAGCATTTTACCTTCTCCAAGAATGATGCCACAATATGAACAAAAGATGATTGACTTTAATAATTGGCTTAGTTTCTGGTGTCATTCTAAGGGGGCACAATATTTGTCAGCTTGGAAGGAAATGGTCAACAGACCACACTGCTTTACCAGGGATAGTCTGCACCTCTCCCCTCTAGGCTTTCAAATATAAGCTAAAATATTGGCTTCCCCCATAGTACTTTTTTTTTAGTCAATGCCAGACTGAAAGTGCTTTCAACATAGCAAATCAAAATCAAGAAAATCTAAAGGTATTACTGCTCAATGCTATGAGTTTAAACAAAAAACTCCACTCCCTAAAAGATCCCTTTACCCTAGAGAATGCTGATGTCTGTGTGGTCAATGACACATGTTTTAAAGCCATGGACAGCACACCAGCAGTGCAAGGTTATAATGCCTCCCACACATTTAGACCAGCTACTTCAAAGGCAGGAACTAAAGGTGGTGGTGTCTCTATTTACATCAAAAGTAAATATACTTCAAGGCTGGTCAAACAGGACAATGCACTTGAGCTGCTCCATGTCAAGATCACCATAGGTAAAATTCAATACTACTTCCTTGCAAGCTATAGGTCCCCCTCTATGACCCATGAAACCCATACCATGTATTTAAACTTATTAGAAATACGAATCATCCAACCCAATACCATATTTATGAATGACTTTAATTACCCCACTATTAACTGGAAATCCTATATGACACCAAACATACATGTACAGAGATTCCTGGATTTTGTAAACACAAACTCCCTGAACCAGATAGTTAATACACCAACCAAGAGTGCAACCATACTGGATCTGGTCCTCACTAATATGGGAGACTGCTGCACCCCCCCTACTGTAAGGCCTTCCCTGGTAAGGTCAGACTACAAAATAGTCTCCTTTGAAGTAAAAATAAAACCTGGACCCCCGTCTAAACTGGGATATTCAGGAACTATTCTAAGGTTAACCTCCCGCTATTAAGTGAGAACCTGGCTACATTTCAAGCCCCCATAAACCTTGAGAACAATTCTGTCTGTGCAGGACTGCTCACAGAACCACTGTACAAGCATGTTAATAGCTGCATAGAGGCATCTGTACCCACCAGGAAGAAGTATAGAACTAACTCAAAAAACAAGCCACCCTGGTGGAATCACAAAATTAATCGGATGTATAACAGAAGGAAGAAAATTATGGCAAAAATTAGGAGGTGCAGCACCCATCAGGATAAAAGCATTCTCATCAACCTAAACAAATAACTCAGAGGACAAATAAAGTCTACCAAAGCCAAATTTGAGGTAAGTTTGGCCTCCCAGGCCAAGAACAACCACAAAGCATTCTTTAGCTATGTCTGTAATCTCAAAGGCAATACACAGTTGTGTGCAGAGCTCATTGTAAATGGAGCCACCCATACTGAGCCAGAAGATATAGCAAACCTCCAGGCTGATGAATTCAGCTCCATATTTATTCAGCTCCATATTTACTCCGCTCTCCCCCTCAACCTTCCCTGAGGAAATATCATCAAATATAACTATCCCTACTATCACTGGGGAACAGGTCCTTAATGCTCTCTCTAAGACCATAAACACTGCATCAATGGGTCCAGACAATATCCTAGGATGCCTTCTAAATAGCATGAAACATGACCTATCAGGGCCTCTGGAATTACTATTTAACTGTAGCCTCCAAACAGGCTTAATGACTTATGAATGGAGAAAGGCAACAGTCATCCCTCTGAACAAAGGTGGGCAATCTACAGACCTTGGAAACTACAGACCCATAAGTCTTACTAGTCTTATATGTAAAGCCATGGAAATAATTATCATGGAGATGATCAATAGAGATATAGTAAACCTCCAAACACTGGACCCAGCCCAGTTTGGTTTCATCAAGGGCAGATCATTTCTACTCAACTTGGTGGACTTCTTTGAGAAAGTCACCAAAGCAATAGATGAAGGCAAAATTGTTCACACTGCCTACCTTAACCTGGCCAAGGTATTTGACACAATACCCATCTCAAGCATTGTTGACAAACTCAAGAAGTTAGGTACAAACCTGTATGTCACCCAGTGGATAGCCAACTGGCTCACAGACAGGACCCAGGAAGTTAGAATTGGGGAGTCCACCTCTACAAAGAGGCCATTCACAAATGGAGTCCCTCAGGGATCATTCCTTGGACCTCTCCTTTTTAGCATATACTTCTCAGAAGTCAAGGCCAATGTCAGTGGTCTCTGGCTGACTACATTTGCAGATGATTGCAAATTAGGAGCTGTCATTGAATCTCACACTGATACAAATGTTCTCCAGGAGGGGCTGACACAGACAAAGAACTGGTGTTAGAGCCATTGACTAAAACTAAATGCCAAGAAATGCATAATAGTATCCTTTGGGAAATCATCTATCCCTGGTAACTATCATATTGAGAACACACCCCTTAGAGTTGACCCAGTAGCCAAGGACTTAGGGACATACATAGTAATCTAGCCTTTGACCATTGTGTGTCTACAGTGGTGGGGAAATCATTCTATGTTGTGGAACTTATAAACATAGGTATGGCATCTAAGTCCAAGGAAGTCATTGTTCCAATTTATTTGGCATTCATCAGACCTATCATTAAGTACAATTCCCCCTTTGGTATGTACCTAATCAGGCATATTCAACAACTGGAAAGTTCACAGAGGTTCCTTACTGAAAGAATACAGGGGATGAGTAATATGACCTATGTAGACTGCCTCAAGTCCCTATTTCAGTATTTTGGCTCCTACAGGCTTTTGAGGGGAGATCTATGCCTAGCATACAGGGCATTGTCAGACCCCACTCTGATGGACCTCCTGCCTATCTACAAAACAAACAGTGCCAGAATTACCCATTCTAAAGACTTAAACCTTACCTGTGATATAAATAAGACCTGTTGGAGAGATCAGTATGCATCACAGAGACTACCCCATCTATGAAGCAGGCTCCTCATCCATGTGAAGCAGAGTTCCCTTCCTAACACACTTCAAGTGCATCTTGGACAATTGGATGGGAAACTGGAAATTCATCCCTGGTTTGGCACCTATGTCTCCAATGCAAACAGGTAACCGGTAAATGGTTCATCTCCAAAGCCCATGCATACGCTTATCAAGGGTATCAGAACTTGTCAGAGATTTGGGATGTATGGCTAGGCTTCAAAAGTTCCTTGTGGTCATTAGCTTAGTAAACACCTATGAACCTATGAATAAAATGGGTGGAAAATGGCCATAGTTATATGAGATCCAAGGGAGCATGGCCTAAGTCAGGTTTTCACTACAACGAAAGGTGGCAACCTTATGGGGATTGTGCAAACCTAATAATTCTGAAGTTGCAGAGAAGCGCTGAAAACATGAGCCACAAAACATTATAGAGAATGATGAGGTTTACATGATGTGGGATCACCCATTACAAACAATTCAGAAAACAGATGCAAGAAAACCAGATATAGTAGTCCATGAAAAGAAGGCAAAAGTAACACTGATCACTGACATTGCTACACCCAGTGATTACAGTGTCTTACATACAGAGAGAAATACAAAGTTATAAAAACTAGAATTTGCAGGCAGAAACAAGAGCAATGTTGAAGAAAGATACCCAGACAAGTCCAACAGTAGCTGGAACAATGACCTCCAGAGACCTGTAGACACTGGATCCATCCCATTTTTTTTTCTCAAAGAAAGGTCATGCCTCCTGAATCTGATGGACTTCTTTGAAATAGTCACTAAGTCAATGGATTAGGGGAAAATGGTGTATACTCCTACCTAGATCTGGCTAAAGCATCTGATACAATACCCGACTTGGGCATTTTCAACAAATTACAGGACTAGGTATAAACCCTTTATAACATTCTGAACAGCTAGCTGTCTCACTCATAGAATCCAGAAGGTTAGAAATGGTGATGCCACCTCAACAAAGAGGCAGGTCACAAGTGGAGTTTCCATGGCTCTTTTCGGGCTCCACTCCTCTTTGGCATCTACTTCTTGGATGTCAAAGACATTGTCAAAGGCCTTTAGCTGATCAAGTTTGCAGATTATTGCAAACTGGGAGCAGTCATTAGATCCCTCCAAGATGAGAACACCCATTAGGAAGGTCTATTCAGTAAAAGAACTGCATTATAAGACGTTTTGGGAAGTCCACCACCCTGGGTAACTAAGTCATCAATGAAACACCCTTAAAAATTGATTCACTTATCAGGACTCTAGGAACTCGTAAGTAGTAACCTAGCCTTCAACCAGCATGTGTCCAATTTAGTAAGAAAATCCTCTGTTGCTCAACTTATAAGTGAGAGCAATGCATCTAGGTCCAGAGAGGTCATCATACCGCTGTGCATGGTCCTCATCAGACCCATCATAGAGTATATGCCCCCTTCATTATGTTCCTGACTAGACACATGCAGCAACTGAAACATCCACAAAGTTCTCTTACAAAAATAATACGGGAAGTTAACATGATGTCCTACACTGATTGCCTCAAAGCCCTGTCTCTTTACTCAGCATTATACAGGCTTCTGAGATGTGATCCTATTTCAGAACTACTATATTAAAAGACTTTAATTTTGCTTGCAGCATAAATACGATGTGTTGGAGAGACAGATATGTTTCTCAGAGAATTCCAAGTCTCTGGGACAGGATCCCCATCCATGTGAAGCAGAGTTCCTCCCTATCCCTTTTTAATCACACTTGGACCAATGGATGGATAATCAGAAATTCATCCCTGATCTGGCTCCTATGTCTATGATGGACAGAGGCAGTCAGTGAATCACCACCTTTATAAAAATTTGTGGGTCACATTTGGGTTGCATGGTTAGGCTTATAAGTGTCTTAGTGGTTGTTAACCTAGTATATAGCTATGAACCTATGAGTCTCATAAAAAAGAAATTACAGCTGTATTTAAATATGCTACGAATACATGTAACTCCATATGAATTGCAGAACTAGTCAGTTCAGGGCACTTTTGGCTAACATCAAAGACTGAAACAATATGAATTGTAATTTTACCCTGACTCAGGAATTCGGTCCATTCTCCTCATGGTATTAGAAACTCAAAAGACTTGGCGAAATTAAACCAAGTGTACACAATTGCTTTATAGCTTCCTGAGTATTCATGCCACGTTGGATTGGTTAATTAGCATGTACTTTGGCTCTTCATGCTCCAGTTAGCATATTGTGCCATGTATCTGTGTTTGGTAGCTCTACACATCATGTGTAATGCAGGGTTGTCAAACTATTTACCCCAGCGGGCCACATATCATCACAGTATATATTACGTCGGACAGATAATTGTCAGATCAAGACCACTTATTAGGGGAGTAATGTAATAATAATAATAATTATGATGATGATGACGATGATAATAATAATAATAAAGGAAGGTCAATTTAGCAAAGAAAATCAAGCTATTTACCTTAATTTTGGGTACTACTGCTCCCAGAAACTTGGCACCTCTTGGCCTCCACAAGTGCATCAGTGTTTCACACTAAAGATTGAGCAGTGGCTACCTTCAGTGTTGAGTTCAGATGTTCATCGGTAAGTTGAGACCTGAGTCGAGACTTTTTTCAAGTTCATCACAGAAAACAGATGTTCACAGATATATGTACTGCCGAACATTGACATTTTCTTTGAGGCCAAACATTTAATTTGGGGATATGTTGGCCCAACATACTGATAAAATGTGCCAGTATCAACACTTGAAAATGTGTCCTTCAAATCAGAATTACACTGGCGCTCAATTATTTCTACTTGAAACTGTCCTGGTACCTCATCAGCACTAGCACAGAAGGGGTTGTGGAAAATAGAAAAAATCATTCTCAAGGTTTTTAAAGTCTGCAAATCTTTCTCCAAACTCACTTACTAACTTAGAAATCTTGTTGCAGTACTTTTTGGTGTTGATATCACCAGGAAACTCAGGTGCATCTTGCAGGGACTTCAGAGTTGGAAAGTGTGCAGTATTACTTGCTGCTAGTTGGCTTTCAAAAAGTTTAAGCTTCAAATCAAAGGCACAAATATAGTCATATAAATCTCTCACCAATTTATTGCAACCTTGCAGCCTTGTATCCAGGTAATGCAAACGTTCTGTTATATCTACCATGAAAGCTAGATCTTGAACCCATTCATTGTCTTTCAGTTCCTGCACATCCCTTCCATTCTCATGCATAAACCTTTGTATTTCACTTCTTAATTCATAAAAGTACTTCAGCACAACTCCTCGCCTTAACCAACGAACGCCAATTTGATATGGCAGACCGGGAGTGTGAATTTCCTCCAATAAGCTGCGGAACTGTCTGTGGTTCAGACCTCGCATGTGTATAAAGTTCACTGCCTTAATATCAAAATCAGTGACACCACTGCCTTAATATCAAAATCCGTGACACGATCCATCTTTAATGTTTTACTACAAAGCACTTCTCTGTCAATTAAACAAAGAACTCTGTGAATTTGATGATCTGAGTTCATAGTCAGTAGTTTTTACTTTAACTTTGTTGCCACACCATATTTTCTACCCATTTGATGTGCTCCATCTGTATCCAGACTCGCAGTTTTTATCCAGTCTACACCTGTTTTATCCAGTGTACCTACAAATTCATAAATATAGCATCTCCTGTTGTTGTTCCCTTCATTGGTATCAGTTCCACAAATTCTTCAGTTACCTGCATATTGTCATCTACACCACGTATATAAACTGCAAGTTGTGCTGTGTCACATACATCTGTACTTTCTTCAGTTGCTACAGAAAATGCTACCAGTTTAGCAACAATTTCTTTGAGTTGACTGTTAAGACTTTCTGATAATTCATTAATTCTATCTGCAACTGTATTTCTTGAAAGGCTTATGTTTGTGAATGCTTGATGTTTGCCAGGGAAAATATCTTCTGTGGCCACCAACACACATTACTTTATAAAGTCACCCTCCAAAAAAGGCTTTGATGACTCAGCTATTTCTTGAGCAATCCTATAACTTGCCCGAACTACAGCATCACTGGCTTGATGAACACGTTTAAAGAGTAACTGCTGCTTTTTGATTGACTGTTCTAACTCCCTAACTTTTTCTTCACACATCTTTCCTCTATGTTCATCATACTTCGAAGTGGTGAATACTTGTGTAAAGCCTGAGAATGTTATATTTCTTTGCCACAGCTATGTTTTGCTTACAAATCAAACAAGCTGGTTTTCCATTCACTTCAGCAAAAAGTCTAAGATTTTACACTTTTACTGCCCCATGCGATGTTCTTTATTAACTGTTCTTTTATTTGAAAACATGATGAAGCAATTCAAAGTTAGCTCATATATATTTATATATATTGCATGTACATAACACTCTCACTGACTCGAGGGGCAAAGCAAGACTAGTGCTCAAGGAAAGATTGCTCCATGACAACTATCCAAAACAAAAATGAAAACCTACCACAATTCAATCAAAAGCACAGGACTGGCCACAACATTGACTACAAGTACCCACTTATTTTTTAAAACAAAGCTACATTTCAGTTTATGAGATGTCTTCCAACTACACCACACCAGTGACTTTGGGGACACTGATTTGCTGCATTCACTGTCTGTCATGGGGATTTTGGTACCTCCCCAAACTGTGTACGTTTCACCTTTGTTCATGCAGAGCATGGCACTTCTAACATGGAACCTATTAATGTTGTTTGGCTGGGGTGGTCAGCATCTCCCCAGCTCATTTTGTTGCTTTTTGGGTAACTTATGCAAAACATATTTGTGCTACTGTAGAGGCGATATCACCGCGAGTCTGTTTTTGGAGCTTTTTTGCATGGCAAGGCATGCAGGTCTGAGGGTGTTATGACAGGTATCTGCTGTTTGCTTGTCTAGGATTGAATATAACTGTCAATGATTTGTGAGAAAACTACACATTTTATGAGGAACAGAACAAAATATGAGGCAAACATCTAGACATTCTGTGAAATTCTGGACAGTTGAGAGGTATGTTTCAGGTTGGGACGGTGATGAAGTAATACAGCATTTATTAAACATACCATGAATTATTGTAGGGGAAGCATGGGATCAATAGAACTTAAAGACTACCATGAGTGAGGTTTTAACAAACGATGGAAACCATATCCCTGACCTAAGACATAATCATGAGTTATTAAACCCAGGAGTTACCAATTTTAGTGAGTGGGTATGTGTGCATGTAGATAGATACAGGTGTGTGTGTGTGTGTGTGGTCGGGAGGGGCACAGGCCAGGTGTATCTCCAGTGTAATAAGAGCTAAATGCCCTTACTACAGTTCTGACACCCACATTAAAGAATGCTGCACTCCCTTTGTCATTCACCCTCCCATTCAGCAAATGCATATCCTTTATAAACAACCAGTAATGGCATTTATCTTACAAACCATTTTCTAATATGTTCAGGATGTATGACAGTCTGAGAGAGACACTCACCACATAGTGCATGTATTTACTAATATCTCTCACCTTCCCAACATTACAAACCACAGCACTTCTGTCTTTTACATGTCAGACTGTCAGAAAAATAAGCATTTTATTGTTCATAACAACCTCAGTTACTATACTCCCTTATTTTTTTTTATTTCTCCAAATCTTCTGGGTTTCTAATACCATCACGGGTATGGACCCCATTCCTAAGTCAAAGTATAATTAAAGATCATGAAAATAGTATTGTTTCACTCTTTGATGTCAGCCAAAAGTGCTCTTCGCAGCACCCGCAATGTGCCTAGTGACTCTTTCTGCAATTCGTAGAGTTACATGTATTGGTAGCATATCTAAATATGAGTGTAGACTCTTTTCTTATAAGACCCGTTGCTCCTACTAGTATTGGAACTATCTGGGTATCTTTCTTCCACATTACTCTTGTTTCTGCTTGCAAATCCTGATATCTTATGACTTTATGTCTCTCTGTACGCAGGACACTGTAGTCACTGGGTGTGGCGATTTCAATGATCAATGCTACTTTTGTCTTCTTTTCTTGGACCACTATATCTGGTTTTCTAGCATCTATCTTTTGAACTGTTGGTAATGGATGATCCCTTGTGATGTAGACTTCATCATTTTCTGTGATGCTTTGTGGCTCAAGTTTCCAGTGTGTTTTTTAGCCACTTCAAGTACCATAATGTTTGCACAATCCACAGTGCAACAGGCTCACTACATTATTATGCCTTTCAGTATACAGTCCATCTGCCATTAGTATGTTGCAACCAGAAACATGGTGTGCAACTGTTTCCAATTCTGTTTTACAAAACCTACATTTATCTGTTTCTCTCACATGTTCAATGGACTTTGTAAACCAACATGTATGTAGCCCACTATCTTGTGCCATCAGTATTAACCTTTCATCTCTTCGTTTGATTTCTACTCTCCATAACCATTCCTGCATTTGTTCCTGATCAACATGAGGTTCTTACAGAAGTTTTCTATACTTGCAACTATATTTATGCATTTTCCACATTTCTTGCCTTCTCATCTGGTCATTCACCTTATATTCTTTCTTTTGTTTTTTGGCACATTCAGTTGCTGCTTGGTTTTTATCCAGTTGTGGTTTGACTTCTATTCCTGCTTAACCCCGATATGCTTCTGCTAGCCTAAGCAGGGAAGTCACCTTAGATTTATTCTCCTCATGTTTCAAAACTTTCAATACATGTGGGTCTTGTGAAGTCAGCAAGTATATGTGGAGTCCCACAATTGCAGATCTGTACATGTAATCAATTTCAAGGAGACCCATCCCTCTTTTAGAACGGGGAATATAAAATTTTGGTATGCAATGATTTTTATAAATCATTTGGTGAGCATAAAGCATCCTTCTTGTGTTTCTAGCTAATCTATACAACACAATTTGGGGCCAGTCAATCACTCCAGAACTGTAAGTTAGGACAGGAAGAGCAAATTGGTTTATAGCTTAGATTTTGTTCCTAGATGTCAACGCTGTTTTCAGGATTAATTGAAGTCTTCTAAAGTACTCATTATTAAGTCTTACTCGCATTTGTTCATGTTTTATTGTTGATCCTTCATCAATTCCTAAATATTTATACACTCCCTCTTGCTCAAGTTATTTTATATCACATTCTCATTCCAAACTGATATTTCTTGGTGCTGCAGTTTTCCTGCTTTAAAGGTTGCTTTTTTCACATTTATCAAGACCATATTACATTCTTATATCATCTGAAAAAGTTTTGACAGCTTGCAGTTTTACTTTCAGTTTCTCATCTAATGAGCTATACAGTTTCAAACCATTGACAAAGAAAAGAAGAAGATGAGAAATATTTGCACTTTGTTGTTTTCTACGAGCTAAATTATAGCCATGGCCTAAGATGTGAAGTAGACATCTTAATGGGTTAAGGGCAAGACAGAATAGCAGCGGTGATAGTGTGTCACCCTGGAATATCCCCCTTTGAATTTTTATCCCTGGAATAATAATTTGTTCTTTATCATGGCTTAATTGCAAAGTAGTCTGCCACTCTTTCATGGTCACTCTAATGTAGTTAATCAGTGTAGGGTGTATAGTATGCATTTTTAAGCACTCTTTTATCCATGAATGTCAGATCCTATCAAATGCTTTTTTGTAGTCAGTCCATGATTACTTAACTTCTTCCCCTTTTTACAGTTCTCTACTATGACTTTATTTAAAAGCAAATGGTCCTTTTATCCATATGACTTTCTTTTATTGCCCTTTTGTTCTATTGCCATAATTGAGTTTTCTTCTAAATGACTATAGACTCTGTCGGCATCAATTCCAGTGTATAGTTTATACGTCATCAGATGGCAAGTTATTGGTCTATAATTTTTAGGGTAGCTTGCAGGTTCACTCTTAATTAGAAGCATTGTTTTTCTTGTTGCTAGCCAGGTTGATGTCTGTTCGAGATGCACATATAAATGGCTAAGTCTTTGTGCAAAGATGTTAATACTTTTAACCAGAAGTTAGGTATTGCATCTGGGCCTGGGGTTTTCCAATCTGAGGTTTTTCCTAACTTTATTTCAGTCTCTCTAGCTGTTACTTCATCCCATTTCATATCCTGTACATTTAAAGTTCTTAATTCTTTCTTTTACTTCTTCTATCCATTTAACACCTTTGTTATGTTCCACAGGATCTTCATAGATACTTCTCCAAAATGTATCTATTTTTTCTTTTTTGGTGGTCTTTTGATTCCTTTTACCTTGTTTGCCAATTCTCTATAAAACTTTTTTGGGTCATCAATAAATTGCTTATTTTGTACTTTTCCTTTACATTTATCTGCATATCGTCTAAGTTTTTCTGCCTGTGCTGAGATTTTTAGCTTGTTATTTGTGATAGTGCATGATAGATCCTGATCTGTTCTAATACTGCACATTGCTTTTATCACATTGATTTTTGTTGATCTGTTTGCTCTTCTATACTCTTCTAACAGTGACACTTCTTGTCTTAGTTGCTTTATAGTTTTCTCTATTCAATACTTTCATGATGGTATTCTTCTCACCTTTCTCTCCCTCACTACTCTGTGTTCTTGTGGTAGAACTTTATGAGTTATTAATTTAACTGCACAGTAATATATCCTATTTACTTCTGTTATATCACATGGATCTCTATGGACAGTCCTAATTATTGTGTCCATTTGTTTTATCAAACGTCTGACTTTTTGGGTTTTATTGACCTTGTGCAGTCTATTTCTTTCATTGATTTTAATATGTCTATCTATCTCTATTAAGTCAAGCAATTCTTCTCTTAGCTCATTTCCTTCTAAACTGAGGGCAATTTTTTTTTCCATTTCCTGTGGGCATTCTATGGAAAGTTCTATTGCATCTTCCTGTGGCACATTTTCTTCAACTTCATCCTCTGCCATCCGTTGCTCTGTCATATGAGAACTCACTGGCTTATCACTCCTCAACATTAACTGTGTTAGAGTTTCCACAGTTTCCTGTTCCTTTCCTTGCTGTCCAGCTTCAAGTGAATGTTTATTTCATGGGGAAGGCTCCAAAATATCTTCATATGGAACCTGACTAATTGCTTCCCTTTCCAGAGGTTTTCCCTTAATTTGGAATCCCATTGCACTATCCTTTTGTGGTGCTGTCTGAATTGGATTTTCTGCACTGAATCCTTCACTTCAGAGGTACTCCATAACCTCAGTTTCTATTTCTTTAACTCCTCCATTACTGATCTCCTTTTCTATTTTTCCCCTTTGTCTTCTTATTTTTGTATTGTAAAGTGTTCCATGTCCAGATCCCTTTGCCTGTATTTCTCTTCAAATATCTTTAGTGCTGCTCTTTTTGTAGTGATTAATTTTGCTTTCTCCTTTGCATAGATATTACACCATATTAACTCTTGTTTTCTTTCCCATTCCAAATTTCTTCTTCAGATGTCTCCTGATCTTCCTGTTTCTCCTTACTTTGGGGACTCGTTCCATCATGCTGTGATATAACCTGTGTTAGGCCTTCTACGTCAAATCCTTCACTTCACAGGCACTCCATAACTTCAACTTCTATTTTTTTTTAGCTTCTGCATTACTAGTCTGCTTTTCTACATTCCCTCTTTGTGATATTATTTTTTTATTGTGAAATTGTCCATGTCTGGATGCCTTTGCCTGTATTCTTCTTCAAATATCTTTGGGGCTGCCTTCTTTATGTTGATTAATTTGGCTTTTGCCTTTGCATAAATATTGCACCATATCAAATCTTTCTTTTTTTCCCATGACCATATTTCTTTTTATATTTTTCAAAAATATCTAGGTTTTGTTGCTTATACTTTTGCACTTCCTCAGATGCGTCTTCTTCCAAACACATTAAAGTTTATTGGTCTATATACTATTTACCAAAAATCTGTTGTATTAATGACCACACATTTTTATTTGAAGCTTCTGACAGTTTTTCTTGTGGAAGTATTTTTCTTTCCTGTAATTTCTCTCTTAATGTTTTTGTATATCTTGTGTCTAGAACCTCTGGGCTTTTTGCATAATAGTAATCCTCAGTAGTCCACTCTATTATCTTTATGGGTCTTCTTTGGCCTATCAGTTTTTCTGACTTTTGTGGATTGCTACTTCCTTCTACAATAGAGGGGCTGTCCTCCCCCTGGGCCTGGCCTGGCCCCATTGTAGGAATGTTTCCATATTTTGAAGATTCTACACTGTCAGTTAGTGATAAGGAATGTTTCTGAAGGCTTAATTCAGTTACTTAATAAAGTATGTATGCCCATTAAACATGCATAACTGTATAGAAAAAACAGTAAATCTAGGAGGACCAAGGCTAATTTTCAGAGCAAAAGCAAAGCACTAATCCTAAATTGTAGCAACTGAGAAGCATATAAATTACATGGGGGTAAGGGCACAGCAACATACTGAGATGCGTGTAATTTATATTGTTTGTGGAAACAATGCTTCACGATGCGAAAGGTCCATGACATGTTGTTCCTTGGTATAGAGACTAGTATGTGCATCCATTCCTAATTTTCAGTTTACAAAATAAGTGTCAGGATGACTTACAAGTATATTAATTTTACCATAGAAAAAGAAAACACAGTCATATTAATTCTCTCTAATGACCCCTCTCTTTCTGACAGTGTGTGTGTGTGTGTGTGTGTGTGTGTGTGTGTGTGTGTGTGTGTGTGTGTGTGTGTGTGTGTGTGTGTATGTGTGTGTGTGTGTGTGTGTGTGTTGAAAGACCCTGACCCTTAAGTAATACAATTTCCCACTGTGTGCAGCAGCATTGGGTACTAAACCCACAAAGAATACAGCCCAGTATTTTAGGTAAAGCTTAAATGAAACATTAAAAAAACACTCATTCACATGTCTGAACCTGTTCTTTTTCCTCTTCATCCTGTGACACAAATGGAGATTGGTGCTCAAACTAAAGGTCTGTTACTCACAACCTCCAAAATACAATCTGCTGTTCTTGGACCTTTATTGGCTATGCTAATGGAAGTCTTAATGCGACCATGGCATTGAGCGACTGGGAGATGAATCCAGCAATGGCTGGAGCTGATGGCTTGAAATGTTGACACAGTGAGGTGTGATGAGTTGTGGGTTCATGGGAGGTTACTGGGTTAGTGGCCCTGTTGTGTATGGCAGGGCAGGCTGACTGTGGGACTGGAGTGGCTGGTGTGCCATCGGCCGCATGTAGGAGTGTAGTGGGCCACATGCAGTCCACAGGCCACATGTTTGACACCCCTGACTTAATTAATAGCAAATAGCTCGCTATCATGTTGGGGTTCACTATGCTTTGGGTAGCCCTTGATGAATCCTGGCCTATAAGCTGTTAGTGTGTTTCATACTTTAGTCCTGGGTTGTATTCCTTCAGTGACTATTCGCTTAATCTCTGAATCTGAGCAAGTCAGGGAATTTGAAATGCTCTTAGGTGACTTCTGAAAAACATCACTTGAACCTATTGAATTTTGCTGTTTAACAAATAAAATAAATAAATAACTCTTCTGGATAATATTTTGCTGCAGTGGTCTGCGCTCTGTAGCACTGAGTCATTTAGTTACTCAGATGTTTATAAGTCAATATCTGAGTGACAGAAGCTATTTTTTTTTTTTATATATAGGATACTAACTTACTCATTTTAGCTTAGTTAAGCAATCCTCTCTTGAATGCACTCTACAATTATAGGTTCATAGGTAAGTACTAGGTTAGCCACCCATGCATGCCACTTTAAGCCTAGACAGTTTCCCTTTTGGTGCTTGAATTCACCTATCCCACTTGATGTTAGACTGGCTTACCCATCCCATGGTCGATAATTATATATTACCCCCTAGTTTGAATAAATGGGATTATGCCGTAGATAATTTGATGGTACCCATGTATGAAATAAAACATTTAGAAACAGCCTCTGTTCATTAGTAGTACAGGGGACAGTCCTGGGGTAAAAGCAGTGGTATCATCTGTGAGATAAATATGTGCCTCCAAACCTTTCTGTTGATGTTACAGAAGAGATTTAGGTCCCTAGACTGACAATTTCTGATGCCATTCGAAGTGCTGATATGCAGTAAGATTTAAAAAATAAAGTTAAAATAAAGTTTAAAAATAACTTTTTAATAAATTATGTTACCATGCAGTTATGTAGGAAATTAGTAAAATAACTGTTTTAGAGAGAGCTTTTGTCTGAAAGTGTGGCACAGTGTCACAACAAATAACATTATCACCTCACAGCAAGCCATTCCCCATTTCTGTTCTTGGCTGGGGTGCCTTTTGTGTGAAGTCTGCATGTCCTGCCTGTATTTGCATGGATTTCCTCTGGCTGCTCTTGTTTTCTCCCACATTCCAAAGACATGCAGTACGTGGATTGGACACTCTAAACTGGCCTTAGGTTGGAGTGTGCGTTCGATTGTGTAGTGTGGAAAAAGTACCATGGCAGGGCTAGCCAACGCAAAGTTGTAATTATTGGCTCTAGATGATTGTCACTTGTGAGGTGACACCCCGACCCAATGTGCAAAAATGGAAAAGAGGGGTTGTGGATGGATTAATGGATGGATGGATGGAATTGTTTTAGACAACTTATATGACATTTTGTTCAACTGATGTATGACGTGTAATATCACTGCTGATGAATTGAATGAATGCATAATCAGATGCCACCTAGACTTATGCAATTTACAGTCAGCTACATGCACATGAAAACTACCAGTGAGAATAAAACTAAGTTAAAATGGTAAAAATATTATTTTATTTATTGTCTTGCTTTTTAGGCTCTCATGCAGGGAACCATGTGTCTTCTAATCATTTACATATTTTAATCAACTCTGAGACTGCCACGGGTTGGGGAAAAGAGAAATACCAGAGCATGGAGTTTATCGGTTTGGGGGGAAATGGTGCTGCCAGCAAAGCAGTCAAGCCCCTCACAGGAGTACCCAGCAAAGCATCAAGTCAGGCATTCTAACCATGAGTGGGCAGAATAACTGAAGGTAAATGTAAAACTAAAACTTAAATTCACATGGGATCTCTTTGAATGGCATGTCGGTTAACTTGCTCTATAGCCAGTGGCATTATGCTGACCTAGAAAATAACATTATTCTGCATAATAAAGACCAGCAGTATGGTACATTGTTCTATATAAAAGACAAATAAATTAAACCATCTGCATAATACAAAGGGATTAAGCCCTGAATATGACCAAGATTACCCTGGACTTGATGAACGGCCTGGATACAGGAGGTGTGGGTTGAAGAGGCTAGTGATGAGGTACCCAGTCCTGACAGCTCAGTTCCATTGTAATACTGGTATCCAACAGTGGCTGGGTGGCACATCAAGCAGTACATTGGGCAACAATGTTCCATTAATCTTCTCAGTAAGCTAGTCCTTTAATTGGATTTGGTGCATGTGTGCAGAAACATGCATACACCACTGGGCCAGCACTGTAAGCCCCACCTCAGTGCTGTGTACATCTAATCACCAGAGGTAGGAACTAGTATCCAAAATCTCTTACATATAGAGAACATGGCTCCTCTGCTGGGTACTTGTCACCCCCACCATTTGTTGAATGCCTGTAGGATTATGAAATTAATGTGCCATTCAGTCAGTGGAGGAAGAGGGTTGATGGTAAGTAAATACAGGTCAGCAAAAATGACTAAGCAATAGAATTTATTAAATATATTCTCTTTCAGACCAGAATACACTCTGTTTAAACATATAGATACATTTCAGTAGAAATTTCAGGCATTGTGTGCCATCTGTATTTTAAGTATTTGCTGTCTGAATCTTGAAAACCCTGCCTCTGCAGAGGTTTGTTTCCAGGAAATGTCTTCAGTGTGCTGTGGCTACTGAATATAAGTTTGCCTTGGATAGCTTTCATTTACAGTGTGCACGGATGAGGTAAAAAGACAAGCTGACAGTGAAACTGATCTGAATTTACTATCCATTCATTTCATGCTAACAATTACATTATGTCCATTCTGTCACTAGAAACTTATGTATAAAGACTGGTGAAAATAATGCATCCACCTACCCACCTTCCTAATACAGGAGATTTATGGTATCACACAGTGAAAACTCTGGCTTGGTTGGGGTTTTTTTACAGATTTTACAGAATAGTTTGTCTGTATAACCTTTTCACCCTATGTGTTAATGTAAACAGAGAGAAAAGTGAGAGGTAAAAAATGAGAAATAGGCAGTTTGAGACATAATGAGTGAAATAATTCTGTGCTTTTGTGAAGTATTTACATATTAAGTATTAACATTTTGAACTTAAAAGAGCATTTTCATGTAAAATGCCTCATCACTGTCATCACACAAATACATGTGTGACTGCATTTTTCAATCTCTGTTTTTTTGTACTGCTGAATATAAAGGAAAGCACAATATACCATAAAACACTATGTATTCATAAATATCATAAATATATAGCTGTCAACATGCTATGCTAAGTTGTATATGTAAAAGCTTTTGAAGTAACAAGCCAGAGTTAGAATGAAACTAATTCAATTAGAAATAAATTACTGATGGTGCTTCTTGGAAGCTCTCATGCCAAACAGCTTCTTTGATGTTGCAGTAGTAGAAAATTAAATTGAAGTAAATATTTTGAAACCTGCCATAATTTAGAAATGAACATATACTTGCATTAATGAAGAATAATTCTGGCAGCATATGATACCATGCTAGATAACATTGGCAGATGGCTACTAATGTGATATATATAACTGTACAGTATAGATCTACGGCTCAGTTCTATTACACTGGGACAACACTGCATACATGAAATGCCAGGGGCACAGCTCTATGTGATCATGCGAAAGGTGTTAAAATCTAATGCATATGCAGAAACACAAATCAAACAGTACAGGAAGGAAAGAATATGGAATCCCAGATGATATCAACATGACATCATTCCCCCACAAATGTCTAAACACTAAAAACATAAGCTATGGGGGCAGAGACATTTTTGCATTAAAATTTTAAAACTAATTATGGCCTAACAAATAATCAATGTTGTGGCATATATGTATAATGAGTAAGCAGATGTAGAACATATTTTGCTATTATTACAGAGATCAAAAAATCTGTTTGCATCCATAAATTAATGATACTATCCTAAATGGTGGCTGGTCATATGGAAAGCACAGAGGCCAATCAAAAGAACAGCTGTCCAGTAATGGGAGGATAAGCTAAGCAAACCAACCATCCATGTGCAGCATAAATTTCCAGTACCATGAATGAACAACTGTAGAAATGCATCCCATGATCATCCTTCAGAAACAGAAAATAAAGATACAATAGTACTTGTGCAAGTCAGTGTAGCAACTGTCATATGGTCATTATGCAGATAGCAAAATCAGCAGTCACATGTATAGTAAATTTATATAGCACCCAGAGATAGACCACTATGTAAGATACATACTCATATTCCAAAGTATGGCTAAGTGCACTATTGTGATGGTAAGGATGTCCAAAAAGTATTTATTGGCAGCAAAGCACATAAAACCAAAACACGATGAACTCAGTTAACCCAGGTTTCGACCTTCCATAACGGACTTCTTCAGAACAATGAACAAACCCCAATGGTTCATATAAAAACACTTCTAATTCCAATTATTCAATTAATAAACCTGTTACTAATTAACATAAACAAGCATTAACGGAAAAAACACTTGAATAAAACACCTCTTGAAAAAGAAGCCACAAAAAAGTGTCATGAATAAAATTATCAAAACATTCATGATAAATAATACAATATATACACGTACTATTGTTTTCACATATAATAAGTTTAAAAAGAAACAAAATAAAATAAAGTAAAATAAAAATCCTACCATCAACTATAAGTACCCTGACCATATCAAAAATGCATAACCGTTAAAATACTCAGCATCTATTCCATCTATTGGATAAACAACCAGTATTGGACTAATGAAACCTAATATGTGTATACTAGGTTATCCTAAAATGTGTTTTAACTTGAGAATAGGTGCTACACTAATACTTTCGTTGATGCCCGGATAATTAAGGGCATCTAACCATAGTTGCCATTTTAACTCACATATATCCAAATGGATATCCAGAATTTTCCCTTGTACATCTTTCCTCATATGCTGTAGCACACAGAACCTAAGAGTTTGCCATAGAATGTCTAGCTAGAGCATTAGTAACTTTACTATGTTTTATATTCAATATATGCTCCCTAATTCTCTCTCTAAATTGGCTGGCTGTTTTTCCCACATAGAAAACAGGACATTCCTGACATTGTGCAACATAAACTACGTCCTGTGTGTTAACAGTCATAATGTCCTACAATGGGAATTTTGTTATAATTAACCTTAATACATTCCCCTGTTGTCAATATATATTTACAAGTAGAACATCTACCACGTTTATAATTTCCACACCTCCTATCCATTTTGTTTGTGTTTGACCCACCATTCTTCCGTAAAAGTTCTTTAAAGGATTGGTCTCTTCGAAACACAAACTTAGGGACCCCCTCTATTTTAGTAGTTACTTGCTTGTCTAGTTGTAAAAAGCCCCAATTTTTCTTAACTATCTCGATGTACCATTCCACATCCTGATTGTAAGTAGTAATAAAAATTAAATTCGTACTTATATCTTGATTATTTTTATTTTTTAAACTCATTATGTGAAAACAATAGTACGTGTATATATTGTATTATTTATCATGAATGTTTTGATAATTTTATTCATGCATTTTTTTGTGGCTTATTTTTCAAGGGGTGTTTTATTGTAGTGTTTTTTTCATTAATGCTTGTTTATGTTAATTAGTAACAGGTTTATTAATTGAACAATTGGAATTAGAAGCGTTTTTATACAAACCATTGGGGTTTGTTCATTGTTCTGAAGAAGTCCGTTATGCAAGGACGAAACCTGGGTTAACTGAGTTCATCGTGTTTTGGTTTTATGTGCTTTGCTGCCAATAAATACCTTTTGGAAATCCTTACCATCACAATTTATTTGGTTTGTGGAATAGTTCATTGTAAGTGTACTATTGTGTTTACTACCAGAATGTATAAACACAGCTTATAATAATTTACAAGAAAATATGCTAGTTTAGCAGTAGTTTTTGTGACATCTATCCAGAAGCGAACAGCAAGCCATGAAACAGATAAAAGTATACAATTCCAGTAAATGTTATACATACAGGGAAGGTAAGCTATCAAAACCAGCTCAGGAGGAACAAAAACAGTGGCATTTTGTGCGTGGCAGAGATGGGTACAATACATTTTAGCACTCACAAAAATTCAGTCTTGTTTACACGCATGAACTATAACACAAAACATAGAATAAAATTATGTATGCATTATCTAACACAGGCTATACAAAACACTACATGGACTGGCAACATTGTACTCACAGTATTACAAGTCTACCCAGTGTAACACCTTTGAGATGCCTTATTGATCTACTGCAATCTACATCATGTGTTGCCCAAATATGCATCCATGTGTACAGGGCTACCATTTTGATCCTTGAGTGGACCTGTTTGATTGACAATAGCTGTACCAGACACTGGGAACTTTGGGTCTCCTGCACTGTGCCCAAAGGGGGGGGGTGGCAATATGTTGTCATTCTTCCTGTACATGGGACTTTTAAGAATGCAGACTATAATGGCCGTTTCTATAAGGTTGATTCCTAGCATACCTTGCATCAATGTTTAGTGATATTGCTTGTATCACCATTCAGTTGAGCTGCATTTGCAACACAGCAGTGACATGCAGCAGCCTCACTCTGACCTGCTTACTCAGGGAAAGACAATGTTATACTGTCAACACAGTCTTTTTTGTCAATTTTTTGTCTTGATTTTTTTTTCAAGTCAAGGAGGAGATTAGAAAGAACATAAAAGGATGCTTTAGGAGATAGCAATGTCTGTCTAAGTGGCAGGTTGCATATGACTTCTGCATCACTGAGCTATGCAGGTTTCATAATATATGTGACATATATGTGTGCTAATGAGTTCTCTTTTTGTTTTATCATGCTTCTGCAATTCCTGCTGTAGTGGTGGCAGTATAGCAGTGTTGATAGCTTCAGCTCAACTTCCGCCTATTAACATATGTTGTACTGGGACACTAGTGGGCAACAAGCCTACCTTTCACCACAGGGACAGTTGTCACAGTCCTAAAGGTGATTGGATGGGGTCAGTGGTGGACTTTGTGTTCACTCTTCAATTGGGAAGAGGAAGCCTGTCTACTGATGCTGGTTCAGAAGGGTCCAGTGTGGTCATTTAGCATTAGTTATGTAGGTTGCTGCTATCTAAGCATTGCTGATAGCTGGATATGTCCACCTCATTATTGTGGAATGGTAACTATTTGAAATCTTGGGACCCACTTTGCCAAGTCATGAGATGTGGAGACTGAATATCACAAAAATGTACTTACATACAATAAATCTGAGCTTGCCATTTTTTGGAATAATCCCTTTTCTTGTGACAATCTCTGAGTCGGTATGTAAAAGTTTGGGAGGCTTGTCTCTCACATTAAGGGATGCAGGGGAGTCTATTGCAGGAAGAATTTTAAAGGAGAAAAGTAATGTTTGAGATTTGCTCTTCTTTATTTTCATTAGTTTTTTCATCATGCCAGTAATCAGCATTTGGAGTACTGACATTTCAGTATGGAGAACTGTGAAACACCTCCTGGCATGGCTGGTTGTATTGCATGATTAGGTCACAACAACTGAGCTGTCAGAGGCATAGCTTGTACATGGTATCAACCAGAAAGATGTCTGATGTCGGTATGGTTGTTCTGTAGGATGGTTTGGCATCTGCCATAAACATTTTCCTACCCCCCCCCCCATCACTACCAAACCACCACATGTGTGTCTCTCTCCCAGTGTCTTCTTTATCTTACAATCCTACCAAATGCCAAGTATCCACCCTCTGTCAGTATGTTTCTATCCACTGTTAACCCCATCTGTTGTGTTAGTACCACCCCATTGGCCTGTGAATGTATTTTATGTTAATTTGTCTAGTACTGCAAACTTCTCTTCTCCTTCTAACTCACCCACAGCCATTCCTCATTACCTTTCCCTCCTTCCTTTATCATGTTATATGAAAAAGGGAAGTCTTTTCCTAAAAACTACCCTTCCTTCCCCCATTAGGTTATTTTTCATGGTTACCCCTTTTTTTTTGTTTTTGTTTTACTTTTTAACACCCTCCACATTTATAGGATGAATTGGGTTGACAATTTGTTAGTATGGCTTTCCTTGGACTGACTGTCCAGCAATTTGGCACTTAATTGTATGCTTGTACATGTGCAGCCTCATGCACACATAGGCACACTTTCTGTGGCATTACCCACTCTAGTCAACCACACCTTGTCTAATGGCAGTTGTCCCTGTAATGTGGCTCCACTAATTACTCTGCACACTGTTTTGCTGGCTTTCAGTGTGATATGAGCAATGCTTCATATCTGAGTAGCTATGGCCTATGTTCTTCTATGGGATCTCCAACAGTTAGCACTGCACAGCTGAAAATCCTTCCCCTGGATTCAATAAACTCCATGCAGGAATAGTGCTATTCCTGCATGGAGTGAACCATGTCCATTTACCCTTAATTTTAACAGCAGTGCACCTTGTATATTCATGAAGGTGTGCTGCTGCAAAGACTAAATGGACACAAACACTACTGAGTGCAGGGGACGTGTTTAACTAGTGCATGCACATCTAACATGCCCCCTGCAACCAGAAAGTGCCATACAGCACTCTTTAAAAGCATTTCAGTGTCTGTGGACACTGAAATCTAATTAAATGAGTATTTCACTGTCCACAGACATTGAAATGGATAGGGGAGCAAGAAATCAATGCAGGGGGTGTGTGACAGGTTCTGTCACACACCACCTGCATTGTAAAAGCGCTGTACGGCCATATCCCTCAACTGTACAGGTTTATGCAGAATGCCCAAATGCCTGCCTCACATACCTCTCAACCTCCTAGAGCAAGAAAGCTGTACAAAGCCATAAATAATGGGGGGGGGGGCAAAGGCACAAAAATAGGAACACTTTTTAAATATTGCACTGACAAACACAGAAAGTTGATAGAATAAAAGGTTTGGATTAGCATGGACTTCCTGAAGGGTATGAAGACTGAAACCCAAATGTCTGCCATTGTAAAGTGCCATATGGCCATATCCCTCAACTTTACTGTTTCTGCAGAATGCCCAGATGCCTGCCTCACATACCTCTCAACCTTCTAGAGCAAGAAAGCTGTACAAAGCCATACATAATGGGGGAATAAAGGCACAAGAATAGGGACAATTTTTAAATATTGCACTTTCAAACCCAGAAAATTGATAGAATAAAAGGTTTGCCTTTGCATGGACTTCCTGAACTGTATGAAGAGTGAAACCCAAATGTCTACCATTGTAAAAGTGTCATATGGCCATTCCCCTTAACTGTACAGGTTTCTGCAGAATGCCCACATGCCTGCCTCACATATCTCTCAACCTCCTAGAACAAGAAAGCTGTACAAAGCCATAAATAATGGGGGGACAAAGGCACAAAAATAGGGACAGTTTTAAAATATTGCACTTACAAACCCAGAAAGTTGATAGAATAAAAGGTTTGCATTATCACGGATTTCCTGAAGGGTATGAAGTCTGAAACCTAAATGTCTGTCAGTATGTTCTGACATAAATCCCCTAGTGATTTGCCAGTGATGTGCTAGAAAACCACAGTCACATTTCCTAAGTTTGTAAGTGCAGTAATTAAAATCTGTCCCTATGTGCTGCTTTACAATTTCCCTTACTGTGACTGACAAGGAATAAAGATGCATGTAAATAAAGTGAGTTTATTACATTTTTTTTTACCATCCTAAGATATGTTGAAGTGTAGCTGAGCAGGTGTGTGTGTTCCTCTGCTCAGCATTGTTTAAACATCCCATAGGAGATAAATAACAATATGCAGCTAAAATCCTTATGCCGAGATAGCGTATTAGTTAGAGTCCCGGCTTTACATGCAGGCGTTCATGGTTCAAGTACCAAAACAAGTACTTTATTTTTATATGGGAAAGCAGTTGTAAAATTATTATTTTTATCTTAAATTATGTAGTAATTGATATTTGTCAACCAGGGTACTGTAGCTGGTCTAAAATTTAAGTATGAGTGCATATAACATGTGAAATCACCCATGTATACACAAGTGTCCCATACAGTATACTCACACCCCATGGTAATGTAATGAAAGCATATAGAGGGATGTCATATAACGTAAATCATATACACTTACTAATATGTCAGTAATGATTAATTAAGTCATTATCCTGATATTTTTTTAAAATGAAAAGTGAGCAATGGTTAGCAGTGCTCAGCGATGCGTAGCCATGTAAGCATTACTTAAATGTGAATGCTAAGCAGCATTTAGCTCAGCTAAATGGATTTGGGCACTGTTAAGCAGTGCTCAGCAATTACCTCATTAAGCACTGTTCAACTCAGCTTAGAGTATTTGCGCACTGCTTAGCTGAGCTTAGCATTTTCAAAATGGTCCAATGATGACAAAGGGTTGGACTATAGCCTTATTTAAATGGCACGGGCAGGATTACAGCCAGAATCTGTTGTAGCTTTCTCTGAGTAGGAACTATGTCAGGTGTTGGTGAGAGCTCATGCTTTTGGGCACAGCGCTGCAACATTTTGGCATTCAGAGTCATGGCTGGGCTCCTTCTAGCAAACCATGATGACAGACTGCTGCAGGGCCAGTACCAGGGCTCAAAGTATAAAGCAGAGGCCTGGGACCATCTGTCACACTCTCTCACCAGTGCCATTGGCATCCCCTGAACTGGTGATGAGGTACAGGATCACTAGGTCAACCTAAAGTAGAGTAAGGGGGCACTCTTGGCCCAATGGATCCAAGATGCTCGGGGCAACCATGCTCCTGCAGTTTGTAAGTATCCCAGATATAGCTGTACCAAATTCCAGCCTGAGTATGTGATAGACAGGTATGCATAATGTTTGTTTGTTTTCTCCCCCTACAGCTGCAGCAGAGGGGGCTAGCAGTGCTGAGACCCATGTGGACAGACTAGCAAGGCTGTGCCAACAGGCTGGTGAGTACAGATCTACCTTACAGTATATAGTGAAATAAATAAGGAGTAAATTGTTTGCTGTGTTCTGTGTCTAATGATTAAAGAAAGGTTTGCCAGACTAATAGTCATCTACAGCATATGCAGTAGTAGAGCACTGTGTCATATAACTACAATAAAAACCTAAACCACCACCTGTTGTGTTTATTCTGGTATGTTATTGTAGAAATAGAATGTGTACAGGTTCTGCACAGAAAAATATGGCTTTGACAGCACGAATTAACTCATTCACTCCGGAGCAGCTCAGGAAAAGCTGCCTGCTTAATTCCACCATAGGAACAACAGTGCAGCCTGAGCTCATTTTCAGAAAATCCATGTGTAATACCATACAGAAAACAAATGTTCATAACTCTTTAACTATAAGAGCTAGACTAAAAATGTAAACACAAAAGTTGTTCAGCAGACACTGACCTTTCCAACAGTGTAAATGTTGATAGTGTATATCAAAGTCATTATTAAATATTTGGCAAGGAATGCTGATATTGTGCATATTTTTTACCTTTTTGGAAAAACAAAGCATAATATCTTGGTCAATGTACCATGCAGACCCATACAATTTTAATGTAATTTGTTAGTATAAATGCCAACTTTAAAATGATACCTTAACCATTACTGTGGGATGTTCCTTTCTTGAGATATTCACAGAAATATGATTAATATATTATTTTTCATAATTGATAAATAAACAAAGCATAATATCTCATCACCTGTAACAGACAGAGCCTACATATCAGTGTAGAAGTTGTGCATCTGAATGTCAGCTTCAAAATGATGCATGATTTGTGTGATCCCCATGCTCCCTTGCAAAAATATGGGCATAATAATGAAAAGTATTGTAAATGTATAATTTTCATAATCGTACAAGACTAAACAAACTGTGATATCTGTACATGTGTAAAGTGCACAGACACAGTTCTTTCACCATGTTGTAAGGAGTAACACTGTCTTCAAAATGAGGTATTACTTGGCACACTGACATGCTCCCTTGCAAAGTTATTTACCAAAATATGAAAATAAATAATTTCCATAACCTAATTCCAAACAAACTTTGATATCTGCACATGTGTCCAACATACGGGCACAATTCTGTTACCATGTTGGAACCAGCAATACTGTCTTCAAAATGAGGTATTACTTGGCATATTCCGATGCTCCCTTGTAAAGTTATCTACCACAATATGAAAAAAAATCATAATTTCCATAACCTAAGTCCGAAACAAACTTTGATATCTGCACATGAGTACAACATACAGGCACTAGTCTTTTCCCATGTTAGAACTATCAATACTGTCTTCACAATGAGGTATTACTTGGCACATTCAGATGCTCCCTTGTAAAGTTATTTACCAAAATATGAAAAAAAAATCATAATTTTCATAACCCATGTCCGAAACAAACTTTGATATCTGCATATGAGTACAACATACAGACACCATTCTTTTACCATGTTAGAACTATCAGTACTGTCTTCAAAATGAGGTATTACTTAGCACAGTCAGATGTCCCCTTGCAAAGTTATTTACAACAAATATGAAAAAAATCATAATTTCCATAACCTAAGTCTGAAACAAACTTTGATATCTGCACATGAGTACAACATACAGGCACTATTCTTTTCCCATGTTAGAACTATCAATACTGTCTTCACAATGAGATATTACTTGGCACATTCAGATGCTCCTGAACTACAGGCAGTGTATGCAGATGCATCACCCTATCTCCCAAGAGAGGCCACTGCCATACTAATATTCATGTGTACATGTGTATATGTGCAAGTACATTATGTACATGCATATATATATCGATATACACATATGCACAGATATATATATATATATATATATATATATATATCTATATATAACAGATATATGTATAACAGATATATATATATATATATATATATATATATATATATATATATATATATATATATACAGGAAATAAAATCAGAGGTTTTGGAGGATAGCTAGTTGATGAAGAATGGAGGGAGTGCCTTGCAATGACTACAAATAGAGAAATAACACAATCTGGCTTGTGCATTCGTCAAAGTGATAACGACTTCTACTTATGTGAGTAACAGTGACAGCAGCTGAGACTTTTACCAGAAAAGTGATAACTCACTGCTGTATTGTAACTGCACTTATTGCTAATGTGATAATGGCCTTCCTTTCAGTACTGCAAAGTTATGCATGCTCAGACAAAGGTGATAATTGCTGCACATAACCTGTTGACTAGGCATGCATTATATTACCTTGTGCAGTTGTTGTGTAATGCAGACTCATTATCAGTAAGGAGAACACCTGAGTAATTCAGTAAAATAGTATAACACTTACATATTACTGAGCCCTTCCTCCCACCTAAATTCCACACATGACTGACAAAGTCAGGAAAAATGCACAAAAAAATATGGTAGCTCCATGCTGGCAGTTGTCAACAAGAGATAACTTTTATCTTACTCATGCAACTACTAATCACAAATAGAATAATACAAGCAGAAGTGATTTCTTGTCTGCTTATTTTACATTACACTATTAATTAGTCAGTGGTGTATCTGATGTCTTATATGCTGGCATATTACAGTATAATTACATTTCTGAGCTGTATTCTAAGTAATGTAACCATATGTAATTTTCAGACTTAATTTCTATGTTTCCCCTGTAACCCCTCCAGTTGTTTGCATTGTGTATGCACAAGCACCAAAATGGCACAATAAACTGTTTTGCCCAGCGGTCACTTCAGCAGTCAGACCATGTATGCATAAGCACTTCCCTGATACACAATTAATTATTTCCCCAAGCAACATCCTCATTAGTATGTCCAGGTATACATGCATCTAAATAAAATGTTTCACCGAACAAGCCTTCAGTAACATTTCCTAGTATGTACTACCACCAGCATGAACACTTCACCCAAGCAACCCCTTCAGTAGAATGTTGAGGAATGCACAATCACCAAACTTAAATGCTTACCCAAACGAAACGTGTGTAATGTGGGAAAATGTGTTATGATCTGATGAGATCAAGGTTGAACTATTTGGCCACAATTCTGAAATGGACGTTTGGCACAAAAATAACACTTCGCATCACCAAAAGAACACCATCCCCATGGTGAAGTGGTGGCAGTATCATGCTTTGGGGTTGCTTTTCTTCAGCTGGAAATGGGGATTTAGTTAAGGTGGAGGGAATTATGAACAGTTCCAAATACCAGTCACTTTTGTCCCAAAACCTTCAGGCATCTGCTAGAAAGCTGAAGATGAAGAGGAATTTCACCTTTCACCACGACAGTGACCCCAACCATACATTCAAATCATAAAATCATGGCTTTACTAGAAGAAAATGAAAGTTTTAGAATGGCCCAGCCACAGCCCAGACGTAACGCCAATAGAAAATTTGTGTGGTGACCTGAAGAGGGCTGTGCACAAGGGATGCCCTCACAATCTTTCATTTGTTCCCAGTTAATTCAAGTACACACTTGAAAGCTGGACACATAAAAAAAAACTTTATCATAATCATTTCTGAATCCTAAGCTTTTTATGCCATATTTGTACCACAATACTCTAACAAATAGATCAGCTCAGAGAACAGGTCATGGCACCATGGTATGAATTACAGTAAGCCAGTGAATCATTGTAACACAGGCAGCTGCCAGCACAATAAAATTGACAAATGGAATTTCCAATTTTGCAATAGCTTTTCCATGACACAATAATGAATTATTTTCCCCAGTAACTCCATCAGTTGTTGTGTATGCACAAGCACCAAAATGATATAATAAACTATTTTGCCCAATGCTCACTTCAGCGGTCTGACCATGTATGGAGAAGCACTTCCCTGATACTCCAATGAATTATATCCCCAAGCAACATATTGATTAGTATGTGTGGGTATACACATACACCAGAATGAAACATTCATCCAAGCAAACCCCTTCAGTAAAATGTTGTATATGCACAATCACCAAAAATGAGACCTTTCACTAAATGACCCTTCAGTAACATTTGCTAGTATGTGCAACCACCAAAATGAAGCATTCTCCCAAGTGACCTGTTAAATAAAATGATGCAAGTCTCATGCTAGTGTGGTCAAGCATTTATATGCTGCCTTTGTCCATTTGGGACATACAGGCCAAAACAGGGGGAAAATATCTAATCAACTGAGAGGCAGCACAGTGGAGACTCTGGGTACTGTTCAATTCCATATGTAGTAGAGCTTGGTGAGGATGCTATATGATCTCTCTGCAAGCTTTGGCATTTAGTCACAGTATCAATGTTCCCCAGATGCACTACATTGAATGAAGGCAGTCCTAGCTGAATACAGCAATCATTTTGCATCATTCTTTATTTTCACATGAAAAATGGACTACAGTTCAGATATATTATTATTACTTCAGTCTGACAGAGGTCTGGGCAAAGCGTTTCTGCTGGTGGAGGGACTGCCGCTATGCCAACTGTCTATTGGTGGTCGATATGTAGAGAGTAACGGCTGCACAGGTGACAATGAGGAGACAGCAGGCCAGTGAGGTGTGTAAGGCTTAATAATCCAGGGGTGGTCACCTTTTTTTTTTGGGGGGGTGGCAGCAGGAAGGTTGCCAACTTTTCATGTCAAAAATTCTGTACATGTACATGAAAGCAGAATGCATGCAATTTAGGTACCCCCCCCCCCACATACACACAACCATTCCAGAGTCCGATTACTTGGCTAGTTCTCCATTTCTCCCCAGTTGCCATACACTGGTCAAAACTCTCAGTGTGAATACTTTCTGCTTTAACTCTACTATGATTACGGATACTTGGATTTAATTTAGAAGTTTTATTTCAAATATTGTAGCACAAACACTGATAGACATTTGCTAAACAAAGTAATGCAGTCTCAGAATGAACATAGACTTGGCATTACAACTTCTCTGCTCTTGAAACTTACATTTACTGAAACGGCATTGAAACCCACGTTCAAAGAAAATGCACGTGGCCATTGGCAGACTGAGTTGTTATATTATATCCCTTGTATAATACAGCATCACTTGTCAGAGTTTGTTTTAAATTTAAAGTTTTTAACATTTTTCCAGTAAGCAATGAAACAAAACATATGAACCGATCATGACAAAACTGCCCAAATAAGGTAATTTCAACTATAAAAGGACACTCAAACCTCTGTCATTGCAATCCAGCAGTATGAGGCAGCTATGCTCCCTCTCTGCAAAAGGAAAAGGCATCTGAATAATTCCACAGAGATCTGTAACTAATGAAAAGGTTGCTGCTAGCAAACGACTACATCTACAAATTGATCTACATCATCATCTACAAATTCAGTGCCTGCTGCCCTTAAAGAATCAATAGCCTATGTTACAATAAAATAAATGGTAAGATGGTAAGCTGGTAATACTGCAATCGGGAATGGATGGAAAACTGAAAACAGGTTCATACTTACTAGTAATCTTATTCAAAGGAGGACAATCTCAGGACTGCAGCACCCCTGTTACGAAGAAAACAATAATGACATTCCTACAATATCCAGTATAGGTCAGTACCAATAAAAGCAACATTCACAACATCAGCAATCCAATTAGCACAGATTTGCCTAAATTCAAACTAATAACAAAAATACCAACAAAGACCCATTAACGGATGAATGGTAAAATTCAGTGCACTTTACCACCCACCCAAAAAGGGAAGAAATTTCCTGGGACTCGGAGTACAAAATCAAATCAGCTAATGACTTTGACTTAGAATTGCTACGTTTACATTTACAAAAATTGGCAGAACTTCCTGTATCTTGATATATAACCTTCATAATTAGCATTAAAGAAAACATGCTTTCTATTGCCTAATTAGACCTGTTCCATTCCTGAGCAGCATGATATGACACTCTTATTAGCTTTTGCATTTCTTTGCATGCACAGTTTGTTCCTATCAGATTTCTGACTGCTGCTGTCAGCAAGAAAATCACTGCCAGCATAAAAAGTTAACTAGCAAAACACAATACAGTGCATATACTATGATGTAATGGTATGTGAATCCTCTATCCGGTCTCTGTATGCAGACTTCTTTGCTCCCCTTGACACCCACAGCTTATTACATAACTCATACACTACAGCAGCATTCTAGTGATCAATGGATTTTCTATGTGACTCCACCACGATTGGTGTTTCTCATGTATGACCTTTCCAATCTGTACAGGTGCTATATTAGACAGTTTTAAGAAAATGGACTATACAAATATCCCAGTGTGAGATCTCTTAGTGAACTACATTCCTTGTCAAGACCTTATCACATCCAGAATGTTGATCGGTGGCCTGTCATTAAAACTTCAAACTTACCAGAATCAAAATTACAATTAAAATATAATACGATAAAATTACTCTTTGCATTATCAGTTTTACACTTGTTTTCAGTTTATTTCTTTATGGTTTTCAAGACAGAATGCGAACATATGAAAAGCCCTGTGCATTTCCTTACTCCTTGACCTGACATTATAGTATAGTGCCAAACGTTTTACACAAAATAGATTCTATTCTAAGAGCACGCAGTGACGCCACTAGACATTGCTCTTCACGATTGGTTAGTAGGTAACTGAAGGCTGAGGGAGCAAAGACACAAAATCACGGACAGTTATATTGCTCTTATAAAGTTAACACAATCTGTAGATTTTCTAGTCACCGTTGTGAGGGAGCAGATAGTGGTGTTAGGGAGCATTTTAAGGAAACATCCAAAGTTATTTACATACCATGCTTATGTTAGACAAAGGCTTATGAAATGTTTACAGACATATTTGATGCAAGAATATGTCTCATATGTTGAACTCTAACCACAGAAACTTTCTCCGATTAAAACACATCTATCACATTTCTGACTGCTGCTGTCAGCCAGATATACATTACACATAACAGACCATCGGAACGCACAAATAAAAGCAGTACATGTAGCTAGACCGCAATGTAACCTAGCAATCCAGCTCTGTTATAATTCACACCACCCCTTCCATATTACACAAAGATTAACTTTAAAATCATTGCCTGCTGCAAAGATAAAAAAAAAGCAAACTCACCTGAAGATAAAACTGGCGGGTCGGCTGGAATAGTTCACTACTTCACGGACCTCTTCTAAGAGCAGATCGATATAGGAACTGGAGGGATCTTGCAGCAAAACAAGTAAATTCTTCAATTGCTAGGAACAAAGGGGGGATATTAGTTGCTGGACTCCTGTTTATTCGAAAAGAACAATGGCAACTGGTCTGGGGGATGGAGGTGTTATGCAAGTGGTTGCTTGGATTTCTCTAACCTGATTGGCTGACACCACTTGCTTCAAGGAATCTAGGCAGAATTGACTTAGTGTGAAAAAAGCCGATTTACTCAAAAATATCAAATGTAAACATATGGTTACTGCAATGTGAAAGCTAAGGTGAGAAGGTGACTGACAAAGTTCAGTTACTTTTTCAACTTAGTTTTCACAACATGGGGCTGAAATTGGACCCAGAAGTAAGTTGCGCCTGTACAAGGCATTCGGGGATAACATCATAAAATTCCACACGTCTCATAGCGCACTCGGATGTAACCACAGAGGCGCTTGAAGACGTTAGTCGGGGTTAATGAGTTAACAGAGGCTGTTCTGAGAATCAGCTAGTATGTAAAACAGTAGCTTGTGGAGCTGTAAATCAAGATATAGATGAAATACGACATATGCTATGCACTAAGATACAAACCCTGAATACTAATGTCAAATATGTTATAGTGTGTCCCCTACTGCAGTGCCTTGTGTTAACTTTTGCTTTCCAGATCATATAATTTCAAAGGATTACTACACAGTACAGTAACTATCTGTCATGCATGAATCTCAGGATTATAAGGTCAGACTGTCCAACCCACAGAGTATTAGGCAGAAAACAGTCAAACAAGAGACAGCAGTTCCCCAGTAGCCCAGTGTGATGAGAGTCAGCCTTATAGTTCAACTTAGCACATCCAAACATGGCTCAAATCCAGGGAGTGGTACTGAGATGTGTGCATATATACACTCAAGAAATCTTGAATATTTGTAGAAACAGTCAGATAGTGTTAACCGATATTATCTCCACAGATCTTACAGGTAATGAAATGTTTGTAGTAGCTGTTTGAAGGGTATAACAGTGCACTATGTACAACTGCCTCACTGTCCAAACCCATGCCTGCAAATGACAGCAGGATAGGTGCATACACCATGCCCTCTTCCTGATATATGTCTCTCAAGTGTCACTCTGTCACACTTAGTGGTCACTGCTGTCAATCACCTTGGACACAGATAGGAATCCATGTGAACTATTCGAGTAGCAGACTCACACAACATCATTGCAGGGTACCCCTTCTTTATCAAGTATGTAAACCTGACATGTAAAAGCCCCACTCCAGTAAAGTAGCCATAGTTCACCAGTCTGCCCCATACCATTACAGGTTGACAGTCTAACAGGTATGTATGTGCCATAGAAGTTATGGGCCATAGGTAGATGTAAAGTGAGGGCAGCCCTGTAGAGTACTGAGCAGTACTGTTGTGAAAAAATAGAAACCTATACAGTTGTTAATGGACTTTTCATTCTCTTCCCCCACCTGTCATCTGCATCAATAATTATTAATCATATACTAAGGGTATGTTGTTCTTAAAACCTATTTTTGGGACGTGTTCTATTATTGTTCATATATTTCATTGGTTGCATATTAACATACCTTGTTCAAATACCATTACTGGTGGCCTGTTGCCATTAATGTAACTTGCATGCTGTTAAAATGCTTACTGTTGTTCCATTTATGCATGTGTTCTGTTTGCTATGCAACTGTTTCACATCTGTTGGTTTGGGTTAATGGGAACACCCATGCATGCTGTTACAACTAATTTGGCAATGTGTTGTTCATGATTAACCAATATATCTGGGAAAACCACAACACCATAGCATGTTTGGGTAGCTGTCCCACCCCATCTGGCCATGGCACTGGGCCCCAGCATGTCTGGGACCCAACCCAGAACATCCTCCTCTGCTGGTCCTGCACCACCTTTGGGTGGAACTGCCTCAGGGAATGGGCCCATCCCCCCAGGTGCAGACTCAGAGAGGAGCCCGTCACCAGCAGAATTTTCTGGGGTATGGTGCGCAATGTCATTTGCTCCAAGTTGGGTGGGCAGCTGCACCAGATGGATGGCCGACTGCCACACCTCGATGGCTTATCCAGCCTCCAGCACAGCCACCTTTGGGGCCATGAAGGTGCAGTGGTGAATGCCCATAGGTGGGGACCTCAGTTCCACTGTATCCATTTGGGAGCTCATGGGCATCTGATTCCCAACCACCCTTCCTGTCCAAGATGTTTACCCCCCTCATGTGTCATATACCAACCACTATCTGCTGTCTTGTGTGTTTTGTCTGTCTGCAAATACTACCTATCTTACCAAACCTACCTCCCCAAACATACCTATAGCGCTTCCCCAACATCCTACTGTCACCTAAAAAAAAAGGAATCTGTCCCACAAAAAAAAAAATCATTGCCTCATACATAGCTCTACATTTCTACATGGACAGTGAAATTAATCAATCTACTCAAAAATTATTCTACAAATGTCTGTCGCCAACACCCCCCCCCACCATGGGGGTGTGAGGCTATAAATTCCAAATTCTACACATTATTCACCATTGTTGCTGCAGAAGAAATGTAGAGCTATGGTCCTTTCCTACACCTGTCCTGCACATCCCTAGCTGCTTTTCCTAATGTTTTACCCCCTGCTTGCCCACATTTCACCACTTTCCTATCACCCTTTTTTTCTTTAATGTGAGTAGGAGTAAGCGATGCTAAGTGAAGCTAAGAGGGTTTAACCATATGTTAGCATTGCTTAGCTTTGCAAAAAAATGCACAGACCCACTTACAACTGATTAAAAGTACTTTAACCACTCTGTCTCCATCAACCCTTGTTCTGCCCAGCAACAAAATAATCAGGCCTACTAAGTCTCAAACCCAGGATGCTGGTACTACACTCACAGTAATGTACCACTGCACTATTGAAGCGGTGGGAATTTTAAATGCTTTTACAAACATATATCATGCATTCTGGTTATTTAACATTAATGAAAAAAGTTGTCACTTCCCAGGCTTGAACCGAGGACCCTGTATACTACAATTACAGCAATGTACCTCTACACCATCTGAGCTGTAGGAATTGGTGATGTTTTAACAAATATATTATGCACTGCAGTCATTTAACATGTGGGAAAATATATACCCATAGTACTCATGTACATATATATGTATATATAAATATCTATATCTATATATATATATATATATATATATATATATATATACATGTATATATATACATGTATATATATATATATATATATATATATATACATATATATATGTATATATATATATATATATATATATATATATATAGATATATAGATAGATAACCAATCTCTTACTGCAAGGCATCTGCAAAAAGCCTGACAAAGTGTGTGGGGGGGGGGATAAGCGGCAAACAATAGTGACATCTTTGAAATAGGGCTGTTATATGCGTAGAAGTCTGCTAGAGTATCATGGTTAGATTTAACATATAATTCCTGATAGATTCCAGGTCTGAAACACAAATGAATATCATCATTTACTGATGTCACTGCTGACATCATCCCAGTGATTTGTCAGAGACCTATAGCTGCTGTGGGGAACAGACCAATCATATGAGCTGGCACTACAATCACAGTAATGTACCCCTGCATTATCTGAGCTATGGGAATTTGTAATGCTTTTACAAACATATCATGCATTCTGGTCATTTAACATTAATGAAAAAAAGCTATCATGTCCAAGTCTTGGACCAAGGATCCTGTGCACTACAATCACAGCAAGGTCCCTCTGCACCATCTGAGCTGCAGGAATTTGTGATGTTTTTACAAATATATTATGCACTACAGTCATATAACATAAGCGAAAATATATATCCGTAATATATATATATATATATATATATATATGTATATATATATATATATATATATATATATATATATATATATATATATATATATATATATATATATATATATATATATATATATATATATATATATATATATATATATAAAACTAAACTCTTACTGCAAGACATCTGCAAAAAGCCTGACAAAGTGGGGGAGATAAAGGGCAAACAATAGTGACATCTTTGAAATATGGATCTTATACGCGTAGAAGTCTGCTAGAGTATCATGGTTTGATTTAATATATAATTCCTGACATATTCCAGGTCTAAAACACAAACGAATGTCATCATTTACTGTTATTTGTCAGAAACCCACGGCTGTTATGGGGAACAGACCAAACATATGAACTACTCATCTGGACAGTGTTGAGTCATCTGGACAGTGGAAAGATATGACTGCAGTCATGTAACAGAAGAGGAAAACAGTGAGAGCTGCCAACCATTTCACCCAGCACCTTCTGAACCACAGTAAGTCCAACATGACACTGCCCCAAATCAGCTCTGGGAAATTACCCATGTATTTCCAAATATATAACGCACTACAGGATTGGAACTGTAGGGAAAAGCAGAGATCAGTGCGAAAATGTCCACCTACAACCATTTGCACCGCAATCACAGCAACATAGCAGTACCCCAAATGAACTCTGGAGTAGAACGACTGAATAAACGTATCCCAATTGCCAGTCACACACTACACCGACATATACTGGCCAAACTCATAGTCTGCTGGGAACCCTGATACACATAGTAGACCACCAGCAACTGTAGTAGTATGTGCAATCAGAAAGAAAAGGATCTATGACACTCACATCTGCTACTCTCCCTACTCAGCCCAACAAGCATTTACATACAACACTACTACACAATCTTGGCAGTCTGTTAACAATGGCCAAACATACATAACTCTCAACTGCACAGATTTCCACAGAATGGCCAGGGTATGGCACTATATTTATGGCCACTGTTGCATACCAACTTCCAGGAGTCTGCTAAGTCACTGGGATGATATCAGGTGTGCATTCACTAAATAATGATATACCATACATCTGAACCTCTTACTGCAAGACATCTGGACAAAGCATGACATACTTGGGGGACAGGGGGCTGAAAAGATGCACATATCTCACAAAATGGTGTTACAAATGAAAAACTTTGCCAGTGTTGCAGAGTTTGTTGTAACATAACATCCCTGAAGGATATGATGTCAGAAACAAAACTGGATATCAACATTTACTGACTACAATCCTCATATTATCCTACTGATCTCTCAGAAACAGATATTGTCTGAGGAACAGATTAAATATAACAGGCAAACCTTTGGGCAGTCTGTGGACATCTGGACAGTTGAGAAGTATGTTAAAGACATATCACTGTCAGACATCACGTCATGCAGAAAATGCATGTCCAGACAAACCATGTTAATCTAGCAATCCTCTATGTGTATAAGCAATACTTACAATATCTACCCAATTCTGGAGCTTTGTCCCCCATGTTGCTGGTCTGTCTCCATGTGTCTTGTCCTGAGAGATATTTCCGCCTACCGTCTGTGAAGCTGTAGCCCCCACAACTCCATAATGTCCTCCACACAGGAAAGGAAAAGGGGCAAGGCCCACATTAAGGACTTAATTATAGCATTGTGTTGCTATGGAATTGGCTAATGGAAAGACAACACAGCTGCTCTGGATGGTAGTAGTAAGTGGGAGACACTGATTGGTGCATAGACCATCACCTGCTCATGAGCATTACCTACAAAAGGCAAGCTGCTGCTATGCAACACAGGTCTGAACCCATCTACACAAAGAGACTGTAACTACACAAACCTAACCATTTCCATTATTCTGAGGAAACTTTTCAGCACTATAACAGGTATGTCAGTCATGTAAGGTTGTAATGGAATGCAGAAGGGGAGATGCAATAATGTCAAATAGGAAGTTAAACACTAGGTCGCAACAAGACCTGCTGGACTCACATGCTGCTGTCTGGCACCTATGGCCATTCTTGCTTGCCCTGTCTACATTGACATGGATCACGTGTCTGGCCCTTGAGTCACCCCAGCTAAGGTCAGCTCATCAGGGTCAAACAAAATTAACTTTACACAATGGACTACAAATCACCTCAGAGCAGGTAGAAGTAGCTTTACAGCTAACGTCCCATCAGCTGGAACTAGCAGTAGTCTCCAAACTCACACCACAACACTATGTGGGCACCTACATAGCTGTATGGACTCAGCAATACCTGATAGGACAACATAATCTCCCTCAAGGTAGGGTAAACGTCCATGGTGGACAGCAGCAATACACAAATACCATAATGGGTGGAAATAATTGCTGGACAGGGCCAAGAAGGAAGAGGTTCCTTATAGGAAGCAATGTCACCTTGGTCTGCACAAGCAAATAAGGTCACAGGTAAATTACCCTAAGGTTATCTTTGAGTGAAAATTGGACACATCCACCAAGGCTAATCACTAGGCCTTCTACACATGTGTCTGCAATCCCAGAGGCAACATGCAAATCTGCTCTGTAGTGGTGGTCTACTGCATAGATGTAGGTGACTGGTTGTCAACAGGTGAAGTGTAAACATCACCCATCTGTCTCCCCATTGGTACACATGTGCATGCACAGCACCTGCCCCCCTCCTTTCATCATCAAGAAGCAGGTCCATAATGCCCTCTCAAAAGCAACACAGAGAAGTCTCCATAGGCCTGATACCATCCCTGGCTGCATCATACATGAACACAGGCATGAGCTCTCAGATCTATTACTCACTGTAGTCAACCAAAGCCTTAGCACCAGTGTCATCCCATCTGCACAGAGGACAACAACTGTCATCCCTATATACAAAGGTGAGAAATCCACCGACCTGGCCAATCATATGCACATCAGTCTAACTAGCCTGCTCAGCAAGGGCATGGAAGGCAATATCAAGGACATCATGAACAGGGACATCAGCAACCTCAAAATGCCTGAGCCCACACAGCATGGTATTGTCAAAGGGAGATCAGGCTTGTTAAACCTGGTCAATCTCTCTGAAGTGGTCAATAAACACAAGGACGAGGGGAAGATGGTGAACAATGCCTACCTTCACCTAGCCCAATTCTCTCACAATAATCCTCAGGTGGCCAGGATACATACGCCAACACAGCTAGGCATCAACCTGTATGTTACCAGATGGGTAGCTAACTGACGCAATGATAGCACCCACTCAAAGTAGTGGAACCCACTTCTAGTAGTAGAATCTTCTAAAATGGTCTACCTCAAGGATCAGTCTGGGGGCCTCTACTGTTTGAGATATATGCATCTGAGGTACAGGACAAAAGCAGCGGTCTGTGGCTGACCAGGTGTACAGATGCTTGCAAACTGGTCACTTTCTTACATTCCCTTACTGATGTGAGCATTCCCCAAGAGGCCCTCACCCAATTAATGACTGGTACCAGAAGTATTTCTGCAAACTGAATGCCAGGAGAGGCATCATTCTTCCTGCTGTGGCAGATGCCATCCACACTGATTATGACAGCAATAATGGACTGAGCATGCAATCAGGTGTGAGGTGACTTGTGCACCAAGGATGGTAGCAATCTGACAGTTTCCCAACATGTGGACACCATTGTATGGAAGGCTATCTACATCGCCTACCTCACAAATATGGGTATGTCATCCAGAAACCAGAAGGCCACAACATCCCTCTACTCCACTTTTATCAGACGCATTACCAAGTACAATGGCTCCTTTGTCATGTAACTTGCCAGGCAAATGCAGCAGTTGCAAATACCACAGAGGTTCCTGACCAGGCAAATCCAGGGTCTATAACACCTATCCAATACAGGTAGGCTGAAAGCCCTGTTCTTATACTCAGTCTCATACAGACTCATCATAGGTGACCTGTGTCTGGCATACAAGGCCATTTCCAAACCAGCCATTATCGCATTTCTGCATATCTGTAAGACAAACCCCACTCATGCATCATGCATGGAAGGCCTTCACCTGGTCTGTGACATTTATAGTACTTGTTGGCAGGATAGTATAGTTTCCCACACAATACACTGTCTGTAAAATATACTCCCTCCCCATGTCTAGCAGAGTACATGTATAGCCCTCTTGAAGAAGAAGAAGCTGGACAACTGTATGGGAAATGGATGGGACACACCTGGGATCCTGTGTGTGTCCCAGCTGGACAGGGGAAACAGGTTCTGGCTTGTAAGGGACATGTGCGAAAGTCTGGGCCAGGCTTATAAGGGCTCAGGGCCAAGAGCCTGGTATCATCTTATGAGGCTATGCACCTAATACTTTACATGTTTCCTGTATGTATTGAAGACTGTCCTGCTATGTTGTCTGAAATGAATCCCTGTGAGTCTGACCTGTGTAGGTATTGCAGTGATAGTGTATAGTCTTGTCCCTTCATCAGTTATCATCACATATCGTTACATCTTGTCATTGTGTGTGGTCTTATAGCAGTAAGTTCAAGAAGGAACAGGTGCCTTATAGGAAGCAATGTCACTTGGTGACACAGTATAGCTCACTCCAATAGTCTTGGTCTTGGCCACAATTACCATTCTGCTACTAGGCCCATCACACAGTAGGATGTGTCATCCTTCATTGTGGGCCTTACAGTAGCAGTGAAAGAGATGGACATGGAGGCACAGGTGCATAATGACTGCAACACCAGACAGATGCTCAGGGTCATGAATGCAACACTCCCTGCCATGTGTGATGACCTCCACAGTATTTGTGATGCCATGCATCATCTTGCCAATGTCATGGACAGACAGTGGGGTGAGACATTGTCAATGCTCGACCATGCAATGTCTGTGCTTGAGCATGTGGTGGGAGTAGGGCATCGGCCAGGGGGACATAGGTCAGCAACATGATCAGCTGTGAGCTCACGTGGCTGAGCACATTCACAGTCCCATAATGGCAGTGCCAACAGCACTAGCAAAGGGAGGGTGCTGTCCACACCACACCAGAGCAGGCCATAGGCCCACTGTCCTGGTCAGGACCATCAGGGATGTGGATCCAGCAGACAGCAGTCACCATTAGGGAGTAGTACTACATCTGTCCTTGGGCCTGGTGGTACCAGTGATACTCCTGGCAGAACCAGTTACAGCGTCCCTGCTGGAAGACAGTGAACCTTACATCCTGGCATGTACGGTTCATGGCTGCCCAATATAGCCCTGTGTCGGGCATCTACATCACCTGATGGTGTGCAGACAAACACATATTCCTATCACAGGCCACTCACCACCAAACATGCACAGCTCCTCTGCACAGCCCAGTTGAACATCACCCCTTCAAACACACACACACGCACACACACACACACACACACACACACACACACACACACACACACACAATGTCAGCCAGCTTAGGCCTCTGGCAATCCAACACCACACCCTGTGCATGTGATGATACTTGTGCCACAACCCTGTTATCCATACCATGGATGCATGGACATGCTCATATGGGTCTGATGTACAGGGTGACTATAGTACAGTGTAGCAATGTAATGCTGTGTAAGGTGCTGTCTGCTGGCAGTAGTTATGGGTACACATAGAGGATGATGAGTAAGGTGGATTGGAAACACAGCGACCTTTTCATAGCCAAGGTAAAGCTGTATATGTACATGTTTGCCAGGTGTGTTTACATGCAACAGTGTGTGAGGGGCAATTGGGGCAGACAGTGTGACCTTGCATACATACCCTTGCCACAGCTACCTAGCCTTCATACATGTCACCCAGGTGTTCTGTAGGACCTCAGGCTCACACATACAGAGGAGGTTACTGGAGTACTGGCACTAGGTCCCTCACAAGCTTAGCCACTACTTCAACTGGAACTCATTCAGCTATCAGCACCTGTTGCCCCTGCTATTTCTGTCACACCCACTCGACAATCACGCAGTTGATGAGGGTATGCCTGGTACTGTGTATGACAGGTCTGAGGTATGTATTCCTGACACAGGTCAGCCTGTGTTAGTCTAACCTGACAATCACCAGCATGTGTATCTGACATCTCATATGCATGTCTGGCCTCCCGTGCTGGTAGCGCACACACAGTCATAGTCCAGTACATGAGGCAGCTAACAAAGGGCTAAGCAGAGCCCCTACCTGCACAGTCTTAAGAACAATAGTGTTAGATAAATAATACAGTCAGCACAGCAGTACTGTAGTGGGCAGTGTCTGCCACTACTATTGAAGTGGGTGACAATTGCAGGGGATGTTAGGATTGCCAATGGGGGGTTCAGAGGCCCTTAACATGTTACAGCCATCTGACATACACACACACGCACACCACTGCAATGGGACATGCATTGAGACACACATGCACATGGAGGTGACACTTATCAGAGTAGATGACCTACCCATCCATTAATCTACAATACACAGTGATGCGACCATTGCACCACTGTGGCTTAGTGTTAGAAACTGTGTAACTGTGCTTGTACAGTGGATAACATCTGTATGGGATGACACTAAGTTGGCAATGTGGGAGTTCACAGGGTGGAAGAGGCACAAAAAATGGTATAGCCATCACATACACACACACATTGAAGACAGCCACAAGGGAGCCACAGCTGTACCTTTCTGCATACAGAAACACATACACAGTTGCCAATAGACATATTAGTAACTCTACATATCCACTTGCATGTACTACAGTGCTGCATACTCATGACATGCTCCACATAGATTATATGCCTGGGATATAACACACAACCTCTTACAAGCGGTAATCTTGCAAATGTCTTCATGAATGGTGGGATAACCCACCATACATAGCAATTAGTCTTGTCTACTGCTCCTACAAACCTGTACAAGTGATAGAGTGACAGACTTTGTATCAGCATGATGTGTCAGTCAGGTACGATGTCTGATGCTGGCATGTGTGTCAGTATTGTAACTATGACACATTTGGCAATGATACCACAGGAATGCTCATTGTCAGGGGACACAGACCACATATAGTTTGCAAACATGTGGCTATGCCATGTACATCTGTATAGATGACTGAAATTGGCTGTATAGTGTTGCATGGTGCATATGAGGCAGATGCCATTAACAGGGTCTTTAAAGTGATGTCATGGGTAGGGGGTCAGCAGGCCTTAAAATGGTGTACCCTACCCACACAACAGGGGATATGCTTCACACACACTACTACAGTTGTTGGCATTGAGACTAGAACCCCTACCTATCTACATATTTCCACTAAAGTATTACTCAGTTATTGTACATGCCACAGAGCTGACAAGTGTATATAGGTACATCTAAGGTGAATTACTTCAGCAGGCCTTGTAAAGTAGGGCAATGGGATATGTACTGGGTAGCACATGCTTCAAAATGGTATAAGACACACCCCCAGAGGATATGATTCTCACCCAAGCACACGCACAATATTTCAGTTGCCAGTATTGAGTTTAGAACTCCTAACTATCTAGTTATGTGTGCGACAGTGTTACACAGTTATCCAATGTGCCACCGAGTTTATAGGATTTAACACTATCACAAGATATATCTAAGATGATTACATCAAGAGCCCTTGTAAAGTATGGCAATGGGAAATGTACTGGGTGGAAGGGAATCAAAATACATTACCCTACCAACATACACACTTACAAACACCTTCTCTCTCTCTCTCTCTCACACACACACACACACACACACACACACACACACACACACACACACACACACACACACACACACACACACACACACACACACACACACACACACACACACACACACACACACACACACACACACACACACACACTTGGCACAATTGAGTGTAGAATTGCTGCCTATTTAGTTATCTGCACTATACTGTTACTTAGGTATTTTACATGCCATGGAGCTTATAGAGCTGTGTGTTGTCCAAAGGTACTTCTAAGGGCAATGACATCAGCAGGACTGCTAAAGTAGGGCACTTGGAAGTGTTGTGGGTGGGAAAGTCCTCAAAATGCTTTGTCCTACAAACATTGACACTTACAAACTCTTGTACATGCACACACACATTTACCAGACCTAAAAGTAGAACTCCTGCCTATCTAGTTATTTGTATTATAGTGCTACACAGTTCTCGCATGCACTACAGAGCTTACAGGGCTTACAAGTGCACAAAGGTACTTATAAGGTGAATAACATCAGCAGGACTGCTAAAGTAGGGCACTGGGATGTGTACTGGGTGGGAAATTCCTCAAAATACTTCAGCCTACAAACATACACACTTACACACACTCATATTTACCAGAACTGGGAATAGAACCCCTGCCTATCTCATTATTCATATACAGTGTTGTGCAGTTATTGCACATGCTACAGAGCTTATAGGGCTGATAAGTGCACAAAGGTACTTCTAAAGTGACTGACATCAGCAGGACTGTTAAAGTAGGGCACTGGGAAGTGCTGGGGGTGGGAAAGTCCTCAAAATAGTTCAGCCAACAAACATCCACACTTATACACATACACACAAACACACATACACACACACACACACACACACACACACACACACACACACACACACACACACACACACACACACATTTGCCAGAACTGGGAACAGAACCCCTGCCTATCTAGCTATTTGTACTATACTGTTGCATAGTTATTGAACGTACCACAGAGATTATAAAGTTGGGGCTGTATAAAGGTACTTCTAAGGGCAATGACATCAGCAGGACTGCTAAAGTGGGGCACTGGGAAGTGTACTGTGAGGGAATGGCCTAAACCTGTTTCAGCTACAAACAAATAGATACACATACACACTCACATTTGCCAAAATTGACAATAGAACCCTTACTTATTTATTTATTTTTACTATAGTGTTATGCAGTTATTGCACATGCTGTAGAGGTTATAGGGCTGGCAGGTGTTCAATGGTACTTCTAATGTGAATGTCAAAAGCAGATCTTGTGAAGTAGGGCAATGAGAAGTGTACTGAGTGGGAACAGCCTCCTAATGCTTACACCTACACACACACACACACACACACACACACACACACACACACACACACACACACACACACACACACACACACACAGAGGCAGGTGATGTGATATTATAACCCCCACCTCAGTACTATTACACAATGGAGCTCACCTTCATGCTGGCATGTGCGACTGGTTATGAACGGTATGCCACTGTCCACAGCAGGGCATCACTCTATGCCATTCAGGGTATTTGTGTGTGTGAGACTCAATCTGTGTGTGTCCATCTGTGTCTCTCTCTCTATCACTGTCTGTCTCTCTCTTCCTCACATCTATGTGTGTGTATGCTTGACATATTATCAGTTGCCCATATATATATGTCTGTGTATTATATGCAACAGATGCAGATATATCACATATGGGCCACCTACAGCTAGCGGAGGGTAGTCCTGTATGATGGGTGTGTGTAGGGACAGTTAAGGTGTACATAGCTATCTGTATGCAAAGACATATATGCACAATACAGTTATATAGTCCGATGTGGGTTCCCACATGGTCTGTGATTATCTAACGGTAGAAGCATGCCCAGTGTGACCTATTATAGTAAGAGTGGGACACCATTCCAGAGATAGGTGTATTCCGGTCTGGGGTTTTGAGTGCTGCAGCCATACCTCTCAAAAGTAAACAGGACTTTCCTAGAGATACTGGATTTGTTTTAGCAGACATTTTCAGACATATTAAGTCTGCCACTGCAATGTATTGTGTTATTACCTAGTGACAGACATCCTCAGATCATCACAGTGCTTTACCAGAGGAATACAAAATGTATGATGCACAGACCAATATTATGAGCCTGACTATATACATTCTTGACCAGAACTGCCAGTTGAGAGGTGTGGCTACAGCCGGTTGACTGATGAAGCTGTGTAAACAGTCCAGCAACTTGATATACTGCCTGGGGATCTCCTGTTTGGTATTCTTCTAACCTGAAAAGTCATATCCTGGTGTGCCCATACCTCTCAAGTGTACATTTTTTTGGCAGATTGTCCAGGTGTTTGTCTAGAAGTTTCAATCAGTCTACATAAACTTGTGTTTTTATGGCAAGTTATTTGCATATAATTGAAGATGACTGACGTTAAAAAATAATGACAGGCATTAGTGTTTCAGACTTCATAACCTTTTGACAATTCCTGATAATGGAAAACCCCTTATCTTACCAACTTTCTCAGTATGTAAGGGCAATATTTACAACACATGCCTATCATTGTGCCTTTGTCCCACTTATATTTATGATCTTGTCCAGATGTCTTGCTGTCAGAGTTTGGGAGGTATGGGTGTGGGTACAGAGTGTATTCTACTGTGCAGAAATGTCCATTATATGTATAGTGAATTTCACATAGCACTGTAACCTCCAGGTATGTCAGTGGCAGAGCAGTACAGAGTAATGTGGTGAACCACTGACAGACAGTTGTTTATAGGTTGATGGGTTGCTATGACGTTATTAGGGTATTGGCCCTGAAGCCCTTATAACCCATGCAGATAGGAGTGTAACCCATGTTACAATGTGTCAGCACACAGAGCCCCTGTCCAGCAGGGACACAGGTGGGATCACAGGACTGTATTTTGAGTTTCCCATGCAGTTATACAAGGAGCACATCACTAGGGGTATTGAGGCATTTGACTTGCTGTAGACAGGGAGTGTATTCTACAGATAGGGGAGTGTGTGTGGTACATATATCTGTCACACCAACAAGCCGTACTGATATCACAGCTCAGGTTGATACTGCACCTACAGGTTGATGGAATGGGCCTTGAGTTCCAGATGTGCAACAGTCCCATCAAGGCAGAGTCTGGATTGCTTAGTATGCCAGACAGGGGTCACCTTAGCAGAGTCTGTATGGAGTAGGGTAAAGGGACAGTGCTGTTAGGATATCTGTATAGAGTAGGTGTTTGGGGTTTGGGGTAAGGCCTTAGTGTTTGCAAGACCCTAGTGTGTGGAGTCTACATGGTCTGTGGTGTGTAGGTTTGTGGAGTTCTCATGTGATTTTGCCTCTGAGGTGTCCATTGTTCAGGTTTTGTTTTGTTGTGGACCTCCACTTACATGGATGTGTGTTGTGTATTTGCAGGTGATGTTTCTGACCCCTTACACTGCATGACACGTATGTTACTGCAGAATCTGTTGTGGTGTGCACATTCTCCATTTGTCTGGCCAGTGGTTCCCCTTCCCCTTATGTGTGTCTTTTTGTCCTTCTGTAGTCCAGTCACAGGCTTTGGCCACAGTGGCTATTGTTATTTATTTTATTTTATTTCCTGTTTGATTGCCAGGGAAGTCCACTGGGCCCAGAGATCCCATTTTCAGAGGAGGCTTGGGGAGAAAAGCTCCATGAAACAGATTACAGTAAAGATAGCAGCCCAATAAAACTAAAAGTACAAGTACAAATACATATCATATAATACAAAGTGTAAGCAATATTGCCCATAGTAGAAAAATATCATGCAGATACATTTTAACAAATTCACACAGTTAAAGTCGAAAGTCAAAAGCTATTTACAATATTTACAGAGTGTGAGTGATCAGATGGGAATTAGCTATAGAAGGTTATAGGTTCATAGGTTCGTACTAGGCTATCAGCCCTAGGGCCTATACAAGCCTTGCCATAATAATTCCCTGGCTATTTCTTCAAACAATATTTACTTCCCTGGACCCCTGTCTAGCAGGGCAACTGACTTAATCCCTGGGGTAAATTTCCTATCTCCCATCCAGTTGTCAAGGTTTGATTTGAAGAGGGCCAAGGAGGTGCTCTGCTTGACATGTATGGGCAGTCTATTCCAAAGTATGGGGAGTCTCTGGGTCAGGAACCTATCCCTCCAGCATGCTATGTTCATTGTGATGACAAAGTTTAGGTCCCTGGAGTGTATGGCTCTGATGGATTGGGATTTATTTAAGTGTAGCTTGTCCAACAGCTCTGGGTTTGACATGGCCTTGTATGTTAAGCAGAGATCGCCTCTGAGTAGATTATATGCGACAGAGTATAGCTGGAGTTGTTTTAGACGGTCAGCATAGGACATCTGCTTTAGGCCTGTGATTCTTTTAGTGAGGTCTTTCTGCAGCCTTTCCAGTTGTTGCAGATGTCTTGTGAGGTACATACCAAATGGAACGTTCTACTCTATGATGGGGTCTAATGAGGGATGAGTACAGTGGGACAATGACCTCCTTTTTTTCTGGATGAAAATCCCTTAGTGATGAGGTGTGCCACATAGAAGGATTTCCTGACTGTTGTGGTGATGTGGTTATCGAAGGTGAGACCATTGTCCACCTGTGTTCCTAAGCCTCTTATCACACTTTCACTGTTTTGTGCACTGCCACCTATGTGGTAATTCATGGGTACATGGTTTTTCCCAAAGGGGATAACTATACATTTCTTGGCATTGAGCTTGAGCCCATGGCTCTGGCACCAAGCATCTGTTTCTGTAAGGTCCTTTTGTAGAATATCCACATCACTTGGGGATTCAATAATGGCTCCCAGTTTGCAGTCATCTGCAAACTTTGCTAGCTAGAGTCCCTTAGTGTTGGCCTGTACTGCAGAGAAGTAGATGCCAAACAAGAGTGACCCCCGGACTGAGCCCTTAGGTACTCCACTTGTCACTTGTCTGGAGCTGGATCTGGAGTTGGCTACTTTTACAGTGTGGGTTTTGTCAATAAGCCAGTTGGCAACCCATCAAGTAATGTAGGGATTTATGCCCAGCTTAGTATGTTTATCTATAATTCTGGAGTGGGGGATGGTGGTGAAGGCCTTGGTGAGGTCCAGATAGGCTGTGACGACTGCCTTACCCTCGTCCATGGCTCTGGAGACTGATTCAAAGAAGTCAATTAGGTTCAGGAGACACAATCGGCCCTTCACAAACCCAAACTGGGTGGGGTCCAGTGTTTGAAGGTTGCCAATGTCTTTGTTTATAAGTTCCATGACCTTGTAGATCAGGCTCATCAGACTGATGGGACAGTAGTACCCAGGATCCAAGTTGGATCCCCCCTTGTGGAGTGGGGTAACTGTAGCTTATTGGCACAAAGCCTGAGGTGAGGCTATGATTAAACATGACACTTAGGTGAGGTGCCGGTTCATTTTGTAGTTAATGTAGTACACAGCCCGGGATGCCATCTGGTCTCATGGATGCTGTATTATTGGCTTTGGAGATTGCATCTTTTACTTGTGTGGCCGTGATTACCGAAATTTGGCACTCTTTCGGTATTAACATGGGCCCTTTAGGGGGTGAGAGGGGGGAGAAGTTGGCACTGAATTGATCTGCCAGGATATTGGCGATATCCTTGTGATCAGTATATCTAATGCCATTCTGTTGTATTTCAGAGCAGATCTGAGCATTGCCATTTAGATTCTTGACATAGTTATAGAATGCCTTGTGGTTGTCTTTGGAATCTTTGGCAATTTTATTTTCATAACTAGCTTTGGAGGATTTTATGAGGGATCTCAGCTTCTTACTAAGGCTGGTAAGGGAGTTTTTTGCATCCTGGGATTTTCCTCTTTTCTGCAACAGTTTCTTCGTTTTGTTGTAAAGTTTGTTTATGGCAGGGGACCACCAGATTGGCTTCCTTTTTTTGGAGGAGAGCATCTTGGTTCTATTTGGGATGGCACGATTCATGCATGAGTGGATGTGCTCATACAGTGCCTTAGTGTAGGATTCAGCAGTCAATCTTTCACTTCCCGTCTAAATGGGTGTCATGAAGTTTGTCACTTCTGACTTGAGTAGCATGAAGTTGGCCTTGGATAAGTTTTTTACGGATGTTTCCTTACTGGGGGGGTGGGTTGGGATGTGAATGTCAAAGGTGATTAGCTTATGGTTAGACCTAACCAACAAGGGGGTGACCACTGGAGTGGAGCATCGATTTCCCATGTTGGTAATGACCAGGTACAGGATATTGGAGCCCCTGGTGGGACTATGGATTAGTTGATCCATGAATTTATGAATTCCAAGAACTGTTGGGCAAAGGTGTTGGTACAGGAGTAGTTTTCCCAGTTAATGGCAGGGTAGTTGAAATCACCCAGTTTGAGGGTTTGGTTGTATCTTAATATTTTCCAGTGTGTTTAGAAAAGTGTAGTGAGAATTTTGGGGCATGGTGGGGGATCTGTAGCAAGCTACAGTTTGGATTGCAGTCTTACCTAGTGTTAGTTGCACCTGGAGAATTTTGGGTGCATTGTGTTGGGCACAATACAATAGCCAGCTATAAGGTGCTCAGGAACTCTGAAGCATACCCTCCCAGGGGCTTTTGTTAAAGAGTTCTTGGTAGGGTGAATGCAGTTACATTTCCATTTGGAGGAGAGGTAGGTTTAAAGCTGAGTTTTGAAGTTGTTTGTGCTTGACATTGTCCTTAGTGTGGATGGGAGTTCCATTTCTTACCTAAGAAGAAGGAGAGAAGTTGTCCAGCAGGATGTTTAGGTTTGTGGACAGTAATTAGGTTTTGGTGTTCAGATCTGAGAGTTCTATTTGAGGTGTATGGGGGAAGGATGTTAGTTAGACTGGGGCATTTTGTTGGATTAAATATTAGTCTATGTGCTGTAGTGAGCTGGAGGAAGTCCAGGTAATTTGTGATTCTAACCAGTTGAGGGATTGGATGGTAACACTGTGATGAGTGGAATGTCTGGGTTTGGTGGCTAATTTAGAAATTTTGTTATAACAGCTTTCAAGTTTTGAAGTGATGGAAGAGGATAGGTTAGTTAGTAGTGGGGTGCAGTACAGAAGGGAGGGAAGGAGGTAAGAGGAGGCCAGAGTATGCCTGGTAGAAGTAGAGAGGAAGTGGTTGTTACTGTATAGCATACCTAGTTTTTGGTGGGTTTCCTTTATATTTTGCTGAATATGGATGTTGAACTTGAGGTGTTCATCTATAGTTACACCAAGTAGTTTGGCAAAGGGAACAACCTCGATCAGTGAGTTGCTTTGATAAGCACTGGAAGGAAAGGGTGTGAATAGTAGTATTTTAGATTTGCTAGCATTAAGAGAAAGGTGATTTTGGCGCATCCAGATCTCAGTAGTTGAAAAGGCAGTCTGAGCTTTAAATAGGAGTTCAGGGAGGTTAGAGGCAGAGCACACAAGTGGAGAGTCATCTGCATATTGGATGACTTTGGCATTAGGAATAGCAGAGTGAAAGTTATTGATAAAGATATTAAACAGCATTGGTCCAAGGATGGACCCCTGCGGTACTCCGGTAGGGGTGGGTAAGAAAGGTGAGGTGCCTTTTTTCCATTTCACAGCTTGAGAGCTATCTGATAGATAGCTTGGAAAGCAGGAAAGAGTGTTTTGAAAGAGATTTACATTTGAAAGGTGACTTAGAAGGTGCTTATGGAAACAGTATTGAATGCTATAGAGAGATCTAAGAGCACTGTGGATACTAAGTTCCCAGAATCTCAAGCTTAATTGACAGCTTCTAAGAATGAGAGTAGAACTGTTATGGTGCTATGTCCTGGTCAGAAGCCATGTTGAGTATGAGTAAAAAGTTGATTTTTAGTCATAAAAGGCATAAGTTGGAGGAGGATGCATTTTTCTAGGATTTTGGAGATTGGAGAGAGAAGAGCTATAGGGTAGACGTTTGAAATGTTAGTGTTTTTGCCTCCCTTGTGGAGTGGAAGAATAAAGGCAGAATGCCAGAGTTTATGGATATAGGATTCTTTTATGGAACTATTAATTAGGATACTAATTGGGAGAGCTATACCATTGGTAGCAGACTTGAGAAAGGAATAGGGGATGTTGTCAGGTGCATTGGAGCAGGGTTTAAGTTTGGATAGATGTCTTTTTATGTAGTTAGTGGAGACAGATTTAAGCTCAAACATAGGGGAGAAATTATATGGGGACTTAGATGAGGTGGAATGTAGGAGAGATGGGTCATTGTTGGGAAAAGTTTTTGTTAGGTCGGATATTGACTCTATAAAGAAAGAGTTGAATAGTGAGGCTAATTCGAGGTCAGATTTACTTGGGTCTGGACAGGGGCTATTTTTGGAACCTGGGTTGAGGAGTGAGTTTATGGAGTTCCAAAAAAGCCTAGGGTTTTGGGGATGGTTGGACTGGACCTTAGTGTAGTAGGATTTTTTGTCTATGAAGATTTGTTTTTTTTGCAAAGTTACGGAGCTGTGTATATTGGAGAAGGGTTTTGGGAAGTTTATTCTTTTGGTAAAGCTTCCAGGATTTGTCTCTTTGATGCATACTTTGCTTTGTTTCTTTGGTTAGCCAAGGGGCAGTTATAGTTTTTATTCCTTTTTTTCCTTGGTGGAGCTGGGGAATTTTGAGCATCTACAAAAGTAGAATTAAAGTGGTCTATGGCTTTATCGAGTGGAAGGGTTTTTAGAATGTTTCAATTCATTTGTTTGAGATAGTTAGAGAAGGTTTTGGGTCAAATTTACTAAGGTTGCATGTTTGAATATATTGATGTTGGTGTGGGTGGGCGGTGGTTGCACACTAAATAAAAACTGGGAGGTGGTCACTAATAGAGTCAGGGATGGTGCCAGAGTTGGTAATTTTATTTGGATGTGTGACTAAGATCCAGTCAAGAGTTGATCCTGGGGGGATTTGTTTTAATGGGTCTGGTGATGAAGTGGCTTACTTGAGTAATGTTAAAGAGATTAATGGACAGGGAAGGTATGGGACTGTTGATTTTATTCCAGTAGATGTTTATATCGCCTAGTATGTAAGTTTTAAGGTTAATTTCAGCTGAGGGCCATTGGAGTATGTCTTCAAGGGTTGAGACGTTATTTCTGGGTGGGATATAAAGGGTGATGATACAGAGGCATTTGTGATTATTCATTTTTAATAGACTGAGTGTTAGTTCTGCATTGGCGAATTTAGGAATGGGGTTTGGTAGGGGAATTAAGGTAAGTAGATTGGAATAGACTAATGCAACACCTCTGCCTTTTTTCTTTGGACGGTCACATCTAAGAGTGTGAAATCCAGAGGGTAGGATTTCAGAGTCAGAGATGTGGGGTTTGAGCTAAGCTTCAGTGATGGCTACAGTGTCAAGTTGGTTATGACTTAGCCATGCTTGAAACTGATGTGCTTTGTTGTTGAGACTCTAGGCATTGAGTGTGAAAAATGTAAGAGTATTGCAGGGGGATGAAAGGTTAAAGGAAGGCAGAGGGTAATTGTTATTTGTGGGTGGGTTAGGTCTGGGGTTGGGATGAATGTCTCCAGCTAAGACAAGGTTATTGAAGGAAATTATTTTAGTGTGTTTTGCTTTGGATTTAGGGTATTCTGGATGGTCTAGTATTTGTTTAAGGGTAAGTGCCTTAGCAGTAGTGGAAATAATTTTAGGATTAAAAAGGTGCAGAGGGTTGAGCTGAAACAGAGAGGCGGAGATGGAAAAGAAATGATTATTTGCATGAGGGAGGGCATGGTTTTGTGTGGGAGTATGGTAAGGAGTAGAGAATGGAAGCTGATTGGAGGTATAGGAGCTGGCATGGTATAAAGTTGTTAGGAGTAGTAGGAGGAAGATGGGGGTTTGGAGTGTTAGGAACAGTAAGGAAAGCATGGCTAAAAAAATGTAGTTTGATATGGGAGGATTTGTAGTTGGAGACAAGAGCTGTGGGGTGAGAGGGGTTAGTGAAAGAGTGATGTATTTAATTAGTGATGTATTTAATTACTGTGGGTGAAAGGAGGGGAAGACTTTGATTGGATGGTTGACTGTGGGTGAAAGGAGGAGGGGTAAAAAGGGGAAGTCTTTGACTGGATGGTTGACTGTGGGTGAAAGGAGGAGGGGTAAAGAGGGGAAGGCTTTGACTGGATGGTTGTCTTGTGTTGGTGGGAAGTGGTTGAAATAAAAGTAAGAGTAGTGGGGGCGGGTGGAAATTGGGGGCAGGGTAGTGGAACGGAGTGAACCTGCAGGGCGAATGGAGTGGTTAGAGCCAAGGAGAAGGAAGAAAGCCAACGAAAAGTTATCAGTGAAGCTGAGAACTAGCTCAGAGGTAAGGAGGCACTGGCATAAGGCACTGTGTGTGTGAAATTAGAAGGAAGTAGAGGGTTGACAGGGGACAGGAGCTGAAAACAGGGCAGTAGCAGTTTAGTAGAATATAGTAAGTATTAATAGGGCTAAAACAGGGCAGTGCTAAAGTAATAGAACAGTTACAGTACTTTTGGCTTGTATTAAAAGATAGGTAGTGGTAGAACAATGCCACCTGGTGGCTTAACTGAGTAAGTACAATGGTAAGTTACGAGCACTCCGAGGAGGGGGAAAGAGCCTAGGAGAGTAGCGAAGAATGCATGCAGGGTTAATATACAACAGTGGTAGGTATAGGATATGTTTTTATTTTACAATAGGGTACATGCACATTTAAAGTTAGTTCTTGGGGAGGCAGAGTGGTTACAGAAGCATTGCAGGATACCCTTAAGATGAACTTTACAAAAATAGCAATAAGAATCAGAATCGCAAACAAAAACAATACCAGGTAGTACTTACATGGGAGCACACTACTGTGGATTCCTATGAAGCAAGACAGAAAAGCTAAGTCATAAGATGCAGTTATGTATTTGTAATTCTGATGTGGGCAGGGTTATGTAGTTGTAATTCTGATGTGGGCGGGGTACATGCCATTACATTGCACACAGGGTTGGGGACTTTCCATCTCTGAGTGTACCTATTTAGCAGGTTGTCCAGCATTGCACCACTCCATTTGCCGTGGTCCTTAGACGGTTTGTGTTGCTATATGTTATTATGAGGCTACATGTGGGCCTAGCTGTCATACCATCACAGACTGACATCTTCACAGACAAAAGCCCACACATGGGGACAGGGTGTTAATAATGTTCTGCAAAACATAGACAGTTGGGAGACTGGTTTGGTAATTGCTTGTTTGGTCTTATGGGTTTGACATCTGCTTTCCCACTGTCTGCTATTGTTGTTTTGACATGACTCTTTCTTGTTTTGCAAATAGTTGGCAGGCAAATGCAATGTTAGGACAAGCAGAATAGATATACAAGGCATACTTGTGCTCCTTCTGTGACAATCTGTGTCATTCCAGGATTATGGGTGTTGGCCAGTGACATGTTGTCAGTGCTGACACAGAAAGGTGGCAGCCTTTTATACACTGGCAGTACACTGACCTTCAGGTACCTGTTGTCCTACAAGGCACCATACCTCTTAACTTCTGAGAACCAGACATCTGGACAAAGCCATAAGTGATTGGGGGACAGATGTCTAAATAAAGGGACCATTTTTAAGTATTGGCCTTATAAACCTAGAAAGGTGACTCAATACCAGGTTTTGCATTAGCATGCATGTTTCTTTAGGGTATGAAGTCTGACACTACAATCTGTCATTATTTTCTGACCTTAGTCTTACGTGATTTTCCAATGAATTGCCAGACAGCCACTATTTCATGTTATACAGACCAAAATTATGATGCAAACCTCTGGACATTCTGCAATAAGTCTGTACAGCTGAGAGGTATGGTAAGCACTGTGTAGGTTACTCCAAGCTGTGCACTGTCCATATGTGTGACCCTCTGTACATGACCTGTACAGCTTTCCTGCATTAACAGCTATTGACATCTTGACAGTGTGTGCAACTCCTACTGTAGGTGTAGCTGACATGCAGAATACGTGGCACTGCAGTTCTTGGAACATGATGCTGTCAATGACAGCGCTGTACCTACGTCACTATGACACAACAGCCAAGAGTAAGTGTTGGCCACATCCTGACAGTATTAACCACACATATACATAGCTCATTGACCCCTGCATATTGTGGACATGCAACAAGTTATCAAGTTGATTGGGACAGCCCTGGGAATGTGGGCTCTACTGCTATTTCCCTGCAGGCATACTTGCTACTGCGTTTTTATGGGAATATGTGGGGGGCATATCTGTCAATTGTACACATTTGCACAGGCTGTGCTGATATTTGCTTTACATTTTCATTCCATTTAGCATAGTAATGTGCCTTGTCTTGGATACTAGAGGCATATTACTAAGGACCACAGGTCAGATTGTAATGGCATAATTTGAGTTTCAGACTTGTTACCCTTCACAGCCTTACTGCAACTGTAAGACCTGCAGTGCTATCACTGTGCAAGTCTGTAGGGGGGGTATTTCATAATTGCCACCATTGTGGGCCTTTGCCAGACACTTCTTTATGGTTTTCTATGGCTGACTTGCTGGGTGAGGCTGAGGGGTGAGTATGGGACCCCCATGCTGACATCCATGCCTGTGACCTATGACCCCCCCAGTTAGTTGGCCCCCCACATATACTGCAGTGGGATTCATCACCGTGGGGACTACTACATAGTGTGTGGAAGCCAGTACTGTGCAAACATTTCCTGGTGTCCCACATAGCTGTCAGTTATCTGCTGCTATCCCAGTAGGCCACCCCATTCCCTTGCATGCATGCAGCAATACCATATGCTACCAGAAAATACTAATCCATTCATTTATTGCTAAGAAGACTGACTTACTTTGTGCCTGCAGCAGTTGTGAGGACAGTACTTGAGGGCTGCCTATGATGGATGCATGCAGTACACTGCATAGACATGGTAAGTTACAGGTAGTGTGATGTGTGTGTCATCCATTTTACTGTGTGTGCAAGTCAGAGAGAGGTGTCAGTCCCTGTGTCCCTACAGTGTCAGTGTGAGTGCTATTTGTTGCTTCTTTGTCAAGGCCAGGGCATACTGGGCACACCTCTGTCTGCCTACAGGGCTGGCTCAGGAGGTTCCTCCTCTGAGTCCCTCTGTGTCTGTGGGGACCTTGGCAATGGTGGGAGGCTCTGTGCCCCTTCCCCATGCTGTTTATGCTGCAGCTGTTTCCACAGGATCACATTTTGCAGCATGGCACATACTATGAACATGTGTGCACATGTGGCTGGAGAGTACTGTAAGGCTCCACCAGATATGTCAAGGCAGCGGAACCATGACTGGAGAATCCCAAACTCATGCTCTATAATGATCCTGGTTTGTGCGTGTGCCATATTATGGCATTCTTGAGTGAGTGTGTGTGCATTTCTGCTGGACGTCATCATCCATGTCACCAGTGCATAGCCCGCATCCCCCACCAGATGGCCATATGGGATGTCCCCCCTGGAAAATCCCTGATATAGGTGTGAGGAATGTCAGATGTGGAAGTTGTGATAGTTTCCAGGCCTGCCAGCACATACATTAATGATAATGCCCTGGGGATTGCACATGACCTGGCATTTGATGGAGTGAAAGCCCTTGTGGGTTAGGTAGACTCTACCTTGCTCACTGGGTGGTGCTTTGATGTGGATGTGCGTGCAGTCTATACCACCCAGTACCTCCAGGTAGTCTGCTACACAGTGGAAGAGGCTCATATTGCTGGTCCTCTCCTCACGGGTGCTGGAGAAGTAAATGTGCTCACCAGTATGTAGTAGCATGGCATCCAGGAAATGGTGGAGTACCCTGGAAGCAGATGCCTGTGAGATCCTCATGATGTCCCCAGTAGGTCTTTGGAAAGTACCTGTAGCTAGTATTCTTAAGGCTACACATACCTTGGTTTCAATGGGGATGGGTTCCCTTCTGTTGGCTCTGGGTCTGAGGTGAGGCTAGCACAGCTTGATGAGTTGCCGAAGTATGTCTCTGTCCACCCTGTATCACTCTACTATCTCCAGATCATGTAGTCCCTGGTAGGTTACCCTGGGTCTGAACCCTCTTCTCCTCCTCCTTCTCCTCAGTCTGGGGCATTGTCAGCATTATCCTCCTAACCACCCTCAGCCTCTAGCACATACTGATGTAGCAAAGCAATAGCAGCCCCTAACATTTTGTTGGTTAAAATCCCCAACTGTGTAAACCAATGGTGCAGAGTTTGTGGGAAAAAAGCAGACTGGAAGCTGTTTACATAGTTTATACTGTTGTGCTGCAGATGCTGCCTGTATGATTGGGTGACTATGATGCATTCCACATGCCAGCTATATTATTTGTCTTTAATTGCTTTTATCCTGCTATTTCCCATTTTTTCTTTTTTTTCCCTTCCCATTTCTGCCCCTATTAAGCCCCGTGGTGCGCCGCACAAACCCACTGCCCAAATGTAAACAGTTTTGCTATTTCTCATTTTTTTTCCTTTTTTATTTTGTTTAAGACCCAGTGCACCATTTAGCTAAAGTAAGCATTTTGAAGTAGAAATGGCCCTCCCCTGGATGTGAACACTCTCTTCATTTCATGGAATTAGTAAATACAGCCTCAGACACACACCCTTGTTTAGCTGTGCTGAGCTAAGCTCAAATGGAAGCTGTGGAGCTCCAATGTGCTTACATCAAGCATGACACACACCCTTTTCATGTCAGCTGCTTCTCCTCCTTACACCACTTGCCTTATAGCTCCTACATGGTTAGGTGCAGCCAGAGAATGGTCTCCCATTTAGTGATTCAGTAAAATTTTTTCATTTGCATACCCCACTGCCTTAGTCCCTTGTTACACCACTACACCAGAGCATTTCTCATTAGCAACCAGTGCTACCTGTTTTTATTTTGATTCTGCATGCCATACACTATAATGCCAAAATGCAGATTTCACTTAAAATTGTCTTTTCAATTTTTTTTTATTTTCTGCATGATCTCGTTTGCATACTGCGGCACTACTCTTAAACAGTCAAGATCAACCAAAAAAAAAAACCTTTGATTTTTATAATTTTGCAAATCTTTTCCATGCCAATGTCTATATTTTTGGCCATTGGCATGCCTAATGATTACAATACATGCTTTACTTTGAGCTGTCAAGCCCCTGTTTTGATTTTTGCAGTAATGTACATGGTCAGTAACCGAATACATTCCTGCAATGGACACTGTCCTAGCATGGATGCCTGCCTACTTACTGAATCGCTAATTCACCTCATTTGCATGTTTTTTTAGCAGCAAATGAGGTAATTAGCATTATTCAGTGGTGTCTGTGCCAGAATAGTGCTAGCAGGCATGTGCATGCCCCCAGCCTTGATTAATGGATCACTCGGTGACCATATTCCATGCAGGAACTGCTTCACTATTCTTGCATGCAAAAAAAGCCGTTATTGAACCCAGGGGCTTGTCTATGAATCTTAGCCAATGTGTCAGATAAGAATTTTTTTGAAATATTCTTTTTATGGAGTTCACTATTAAGAGAAACACTGTTATACTCACAGTATACATTGATAAAAGGTGTGATAAAAACATATATCTCATATATCTGAGACAGTGAATACATACTTTTGTGCAAGTTAGAAAGCATTATACAAGAAAATGACATTAATGTTTTAAAATCTGCATACTGACTCGACAAAACAATCAATGTGACCATTGAAAATTTATCATTACTCACTAGATTAAGTCTAGATGAAGGGAGCTGTAGCTATTGAAAAAATGCCACAGCTACCAAGTTCACCTCTCTGCACAGTAGAGAAAACAAAGTCAAATATCAGAAGAGTGAAATACAAACATTAAGCTCCTACAAAGAATGCCATAAAAAAGTTACAAAACATTTTAAAAAGGCAAAAACGCTAACGGGACCCCCAGGAGACCTCTCTCTTGTTATCAGACTCAGTGGAGCAAGAGGTAGCGCACTTGTTTTTTGTGCAGGCATCTGTGGGTTCTACATCCACACCATGTAGATTAATAGCTGACACTACTTTGCAGCATAAGATGGTTGCTGCATTCCCATGTGCCATCCTTTGGATAAGACATTAAACTGAGACCCCATCTACTTGGTGGTAGGTCAGGTGAATTCAAAAGATCCCATGGCACCTATTGAAACAAGTAGGGACCTTTTATTTAACACAATGTAAAAAACATTATTTACATATTTACAGGTACATATATACATATTTCATTTTTTTAATTTTTTTTTTATCATTTTTCTTATAACATCCTCATTGTTATTCTTGCATAATTGACCATCCACAACCATAATCTAATTTTTCAGACTATATCTGCCAAAATCCATTTCCCAATATACAAAATTTCATTCAGCCTGTTATTCCAAATAACCCATATTTCATAAAATAAATTCTTATTTACCCTTCTCACATATTCTTTCTTCTTGTTCTTATAATATCAGTACATAATTATAATCACATCTGTATTGTTTATGTCACTAATAGTTTCAAAACATTTTTCTTCACAAAACTTTTTCCAGATTTTCACCACTCTTTTACACTTCAAAATGCTGTTTGTCTCTTCTTCCTCACAAAATAAATGTATTCTTTCAAGTTTCTCTTTACATGGCATATCCCCTTTACTGGTAACTTATTTATTACCAGTCTCCAAAGAAAATCCTGACACTCTATTACCTTGGTACACTTTTTCCTTATTTAATGGCTGTAGTCACTTTCTGTAGATTTCCCGTCAGATTTGCATAATAATATTTTTTCATCACATTATTGTACCACATTCTTCTTTTCTCTATATCAACTTTTCTTTTCCATGTTAGACTTTTTCTTGATAATTTTAATGTATTCCTTTATGCATTTTTTTCTCCTTTGCTTATTCGTATCATGTCCCAGAACATTTTGCACTTATAGTTCAGCATTCTCACTATTCATTCCTCATTATCTTCCTTCACCCACTTTAATACTTTATACAAGATAAGCAGGATAAACAACTGGATATACTAACCTTACTACCCCTTCATCTTCACTCATATACAACCCACCACCTCAACTGCTTTAAACTTCATTTTTTTTTCCAAACACTGTTATTGGATTATCACTTGTGACAGAGGCAAATTTACATTCATATAAAAGTAATCAAGCAACATTAACATAAACATTATATTTCACATATATTGTGATATACTGTATAATCTAAGCAATATTTGCATACGTTATTCAATTCCTACCTTTTTTAACAAGAAACATTTTTATTAAACCATCACTTACTACATAGGCAATCATGCATTTATATAAATGAAAACAAACCACACTGACAAAATCCTAGTTGCAGGCATTTTACATCACAAACCATACTGGCACACTCCCAGTTGCAAACAATATCTGTCACTTATAATCTATCCAGTCTTTCTCACTCAAGCATTACCCATATGAGTGAAAACACGAAATGCACAATTTCCTTTTCATCTTTTTTCTGGGATCACATAAACATTTGACATATATGCTGTTCATCCCATTAATACAGAATTTACCAGATAAGCCTTGTTCTTGAATGCTAAGGTATACGTCCTCCACAGAAGACATATTTCTTAGATTTCTTTTTACCAGACTCTCCTATTGCATTATAGCTACATACTTTTTCAAAGTTTTATCCCTAACAAAGGCACTTCATTCATTGAAAAATAAACACCTCCAGTTTTCATCACAACACACAGGTTCTTACTTTTACCTTTGTTCAGCATTATTCGCATGTCCTTTAAACATCTATTCAGATAAACCAACACTTCCCTTGTCCATATTTTGATCTTAACTAAAACTATAGTGTCTGCATATGTCAAAGTACTGGAATCACCAAATCTTTTTGCATCATATATCTAGCATCTTTCATTTAATAAGCTATTTTACTCACTATGACATTCATCATCAGTACAAACAATATTCAACTCAAGGGACATCCTTATCTTATATCACACTTCATGCATATTTCTTTACTCGGCCACCTATTCGATAACACTCACACTCAGTTATTTTGATATGCTGACATACATACTCTCCTGATTCTATTATCTGTTCCCTACTTCTCCATAACATTCCACAAAGCAGTATGTCGTACTGTATCAAATGCCATGCTAATATCACCTGCTATAAGTCTGACATCCTCTCTTTTACTTATATCATTCCACAATATCTCTCACAACCAATAACAATTCTTGACGTCTGTTCCCTTTTATACTATATATACTTTCTTCCATAATATCCTTCATCCTTCCTCCATTTCCCCCTGTATTATTTTTATAAAATGTTAAAATCTCTGCTATTTAGTGTGATGAGTCCCAGTTTCTTTTAATTCTTTCATCTCATCTTTCATCCATATCAATTTTAATATCTCATTAATTAACTCTTTATAAACAAACACCACCTTTAACCATTCATTCAGTGCATTTACAAAATAGTCTCTTTGACAATCCATTAATTTCTTGTACATTTCATACCATATATCATCCGGGACTGTTACTGAATGAACTTTTACTTTCCTAAGTATTTCATCCAATTCTTTTTCAAAATCTTCCTTAACTTTTCTGGATTTTTATTATTTTATATTCTCTCTTATATTCATTCTTTTAACTCATATATATTTTCCATATGCTGTACTACAATATTCATAATTTACTCTTGTGTTATTTATACCTCTCCTTTTACACTTTTAATTTCTCTCATTAAACTAATATCCTCTTTACTATTTACCCAAATATGCAGATACCTTCCCCTTGTAAACAATATATCTGCCTGAACAGTAATGCCTTATTTTTTCTGGATTTCTTTTATACATGTCCTTTATTTTTTCTGGATTTCTTTTATACATGTCCTTTATTTTTTCTGGATTTCTTTTATACATGTCCTTTTCCATATCAGTAAGTAATGCCTTATTTTTTCTGGATTTCTTTTATACATGTCCTTTATTTTTTCTGGATTTCTTTTATACATGTCCTTTATTTTTTCTGGATTTCTTTTATACATGTTCTTTTCCATATCAGTAAGTAATGCCTTATTTTTTCTGGATTTCTTTTATACATGTCCTTTATTTTTTCTGGATTTCTTTTATACATGTTCTTTTCCATATCAGTATACCCCCTTGCATTATTCTCTAAATTCTCTAACACATTTCTTTATGTGTTCCCATTCTTTATTTTCTCTTCCTTTTACATCATCCTGACATTGAAAAAAAACACTTTTTATACTTCTTTTTTTAAATTCAGTTCACCATTCAGACTAGTTTTTCTAGAAGTCCTTCCCGGTTATATGATCCTTCCATAACTGCAATAATCCCCACTCCCCAATTTCATCCCATAATTTATCATTTATTCTTTTCATTCCTTTTCTGATTTTAATAAAATCCTTATTTTGATGTACTCCCTTTCATCCATCACTTCCATCTATATTACTAAATGGTCAGAAAAATAGTTACAACTATATCACTATTGGCTACCCCAAAACCTTCCAATAATACAAAATAATCAATTTCAAATCTCAGTGCCCCTTGCATAAACCTATCATTTTTTTCATAAAGCTGATTTACCAAGTGTTATCAGTTTCTGTAATTTTTTTTTACATATTTCTCTTCTTAAAGTCCCCTGCAATGAAAATGTTCATGGAACCCATCACATAGTCTAATATTTAATGAAACAGATTATCTCTCTCCTTGATAGCTATATCTGCATGTAATGCTATAAATCTTTAAACATGGTCTCATCTCCTCACATCCACAAAAGTTAATCTTCACATCCTTATCAGTGTTACATCTAGTTTTTTCACTGTTTTTAATACAACAGAACTATTCCAGAACAATACTAACTTCCTAAGTTCCATATTATATTTCCTCTCCACACTTTTTCTGTTTGCAGTCTTTCTTTACTTGTCAGGAATCTTACATCCTCTAACAGAGTAACATCCACATCACGTTTAGTACACCATTCTATCATCCCTGTCTTTCTTAGTGTTAATAATACAGTTCACATTTACTGAAAGAACTCTAAAATTGTTGCTTTTCTTTTTAAGTTTAGGGGAAAGATTTTTCAGTTTTCATATTTTTAGTCTTTCCTGAACTGAATATTTTCCTGGGTTTATGTACAAATAATCCTCACAATCAGATTTTTCACTGGTGAGAACTTCAAATAATTATTAACATCAATCCCTTTCCATGACTTCTCTTCCTGCATGTGCTCTCCCCTCACCCCCCATGTTTTTTCTTCTTCTACAGTTTCTTGTCCCCCTAGTTCACCCTCTTCCCCAGCCTCGTATTATCCTTTGTTTTCTTCCCTTCCCTTTCTTTTTCATTATTTACTATTTGCTCCTAATCATACCTCTTGACCTCTTAGACCAAGAAATCTGGACAAAACCATAAATAATGGGGAAAAAGGCCCAAAAAATAGGGACAATTTTTAACTATTGCTTTTACAAACTTAGAAGGTTGATAGAATAACAGGTTTTACATTAGCATAAGTTTTCTGAAAGGTATGAAGTCTGAAACCCGAATGTCTGACATTATTTTCTGACCAGTCTTTAATAATTTGCCAATAATTTGCCAGAAAACCACACTTTTTTGAAAAATAGACCAGAAATAAGAGGCAAAAATCTGGACATTCTGTGAAAATCTGTAAAGTTGAGAGGATTGCTCTTAATAATCTATGCAAAAGTGTCCTTTTTTACACAAATGGCATTCAGACACACACACCTTCTTGCTGTATGTCCTATCTCCCCTCATTAGTTAAATTGTACATTGTCACAATCATTAATTAAATGAGAAAAATCCCCATAAAGGAAACATGATTTAGGCTGGCCAGCAGATCTTAATGTCCATCTATGACAAGTCACAAAAATAACATTTGGCAAGTGTTTCACCATATTTTTTTCATATTTCAAAACAGCTTCCAACCTTCATCCTCCATTCCGTAAGTTTCTCTCATCTCTAACTTTCACAATATTACCAACAGTTTCAAAAAACCCTGCATATATTCTTCTAACATTGTCTTCTTCCAGTCCATCAATTCTAAACTGCAAAGCTATTTTTTTGAAGTTGCTACTAGAAAACAAATAATTGTTCCACATATAAATGGCCATTTTTATTACACAGTCCCAGAAATATCATCATCAGTTTCAATTGTAAGTCACACAAGGTCTCTGACCCAGTATGTATAAAAGACCTAAATTCTTAAACTTTAAATCCCAAATCAGATACCAAATTGACCCTTACTTAATATATATTTATTACAGTGTCATTTTTTGTTCTTATTCTCACAGTTGTTTTTCTCTTATTTTGAAAACAGTTTTACTTACAGTTTTAAAACAGCTTTACTTATAGTTTGTTGTTGCTCCTTTTTTGCCTGCTGTCACTGATGCATATGTTTTAGTTTTTGCATTATTTGCTGCCACGAAACCAGACACCTTCTCAGTTTGTTGCTGCTTTCTTCTTTTACTTTCTATCTCTGCTGCATAATGTTTAACTGCTGCATTTCCTGCTTCCACATCACCCAAATCCTTTTCCACATTACCAGCCTCAGTACTTCCTAAAGTCGTTCTCTGCCATCTCACCCCATGAAACAACAGAAATGTTACCTGGATTGTCCGGCTCAGTTATTTTTAACAGAACATTATCTGCAAGCCCTCCTAATACCAGTTCTATTATTTGCTCCACTTCAACAGACTCACTTGCTTCCATCTCCATGGATACAGCTAAAAGCTGCTCATTTGTGACATCCACCACACAGGAATCTTTGTTTATATTCTAAAGCTCCATATCAAATAATTTTTTCTCCAGATTCTCACCTTCTGATTTCAAACACTCCATAGCATTGCTGTTTTTTTCCATGCTGTTGCTTCCCTTAGACCTTTTCCTTGCTGCTGTGGTAGCCCTGCCATGCCATCTAGCAGATCCAAAGACTAGGAGAGGTTCCCTAATGCACTGGTCAAATTTCCCCTTGTAGTATAAATACCACCTTGGGTCTCCCTTCAAAAGAGGCTACTAACCTAGTAAGACTAACCCAGTAAGCAAGGAATAAACAAATAAACAGTAGACACATGCACTGTCCTGAGTCCCATCTTAAACAAGTGGCAAGATTTTCATTCTGCTAGTGCAGAAGCAGCATGCAAGTATCAGCAAGTACAGTCTTATCACATGCCTTAGACATTCCCTAGGTAAGAGAAGCCGCAAAGTGGCACTGTAGTTCATTTATGCAATTATATTGTTTAGAAAAAGAAAGAAACATTTTTTATATTGCTATTATATGGTAACAATAATATTCTCCACCATGCGTATAATGCTGGATGTATCCACATATGACATTGTTTGACCTCTCAAGCTTCAAGTTTGTGATGAAACTCCTCCAACCATTGATAAATCCAACAATGCCCACAGCCAATATGAATTATTACTAAATTATTTAATGTTTTACCTGATTAATAAGGCAGTATAATGTGGCCTCATTCACACTAAGAATGAAGAAAAATGCACACATTGCACAACAAAAATATACATACAGCCCCAACAAAAACTATTATTTTTCCATGAAACAAACTTCTGAAAATGAAAGAAAATAGTATAATAAAATGAACATAAAGTAATAAAAAAGAAAGAAAATTACAGCCACAGTTAACCTATAAGAAAACAATATTATTAGCTAAATAGACTGTACACTAAGTAACAGTAAACTAATTAAAACACAAAACTAAGCTATTTTTGTGCAAATCGTAAAAAAAATTATTAAACAATACAACAAAATTACAATAATATTAAAAAAGTATTCATTCATTTATTTAATATATTTTATGTATTTATTTATTCAGTCACTTCCTTACTTATTTACATTTATCTATCAGGACTGTCCAAATGGGGTGAATCATTTCTCAGTGAAGTCTCAGGTAATACAATTTCTGATACAGAAGAGCAACATAACAGAAGTTTACAGAACATGACAGCAACACCTAGGTTCATAAGTAACTACCAGGCAATCAGTCTCAGACCATTACAAACCTAGCCAAAAAAAAATATTCAAAAGTTCCCTCCAGCCTTAAGGA